>NW_026277881.1:0-1518 GCF_023373465.1 Oncorhynchus keta | reverse complement strand
GGATATCAGCCTGTCCCCGTTAGACCAGGGCCGTAGATCAGATATATATGGGATATCAGCCTGTCCCTGTTAGACCAGGGCCCTTAGGTCAGATATATATGGGATATCAGCCTGTCCCCGTTGTGACCAGGGCCTGTAGATCAGATATATATGGGATATCAGCCTGTCCCCTGTGTAGACCAGGGCCCGTAGATCAGATATATATGGGATATCAGCCTGTCCCTGTTAGACCAGGGCCGTAGATCAGATATATATCGGATATCAGCCTGTCCCCGTTATGACCAGGGCCCGTAGATCAGATATATATGGGATATCAGCCTGTCCCCGTTAGACCAGGGCCCGTAGATCAGATATATATGGGATATCAGCCTGTCCCTGTTAGACCAGGGCCTGTAGATCAGATATATATGGGATATCAGCCTGTCCCTGTTAGACCAGGTCCCGTAGATCAGATATATATGGGATATCAGCCTGTCCCTGTTAGACCAGGGCCCGTAGATCAGATATATATGGGATATCAGCCTGTCCCTGTTAGACCAGGGCCCGTAGATCAGATATATATGGGATATTACCCTGTCCCTGTTAGACCAGGGCCCGTAGATCAGATATATATGGGATATAAGCCTGTCCCCTGTTAGACCAGGGCCCGTAGATCAGATATATATGGGATATCAGCCTGTCCCCGTTAGACCAGGGCCCGTAGATCAGATATATATGGGATATCAGCCTGTCCCCGTTAGACCAGGGCCCGTAGATCAGATATATATGGGATATCAGCCCCTGTCCCCGTTAGACCAGGGCCCGTAGATCAGATATATGTGGATATCAGCCTGTCCCGTTAGACCAGGGCCCGTAGATCAGATATATATTGGATATCAGCCTGTCCCTGTTAGACCAGGGCCCGTAGATCAGATAAATATGGGATATCAGCCTGTCCCTGTTAGACCAGGGCCCGTAGATCAGATATATATGGGATATTACCCTGTCCCTGTTAGACCAGGGCCCGTAGATCAGATATATATGGGATATAAGCCTGTCCCCATTAAACCAGGGGCCATAGATCAGATATATATGGGATATCAGCCTGTCCCTGTTAGACCAGGGCCCGTAGGTCAGATATATATGGGATATCAGCCTGTCCCCGTTAGACCAGGGCCCGTAGATCAGATATATATGCTGGATATCAGCCTGTCCCTGTTAGACCAGGGCCTCTGCGGTCAGATATATATGGATATCAGCCTGTCCCTGTTAGACCAGGGCCCGTAGATCAGATATATATGGGATATCAGCCTGTCCCCGTCAGACCAGGGCCCGTAGATCAGATATATATGGGATATCAGCCTGTCCCTGTTAGACCAGGGCCCGTAGATCAGATATATATGGGATATAAGCCTGTCCCCATTAGACCAGGGCCATAGATCAGATATATATGGGATATCAGCCTGTCCCTGTTAGACCAGGGCCCGTAGATCAGATATATATGGGATATCAGCCTGTCCCTGTTAGACCAGGGCCGTA
>NW_026277880.1:0-17322 GCF_023373465.1 Oncorhynchus keta | reverse complement strand
TCAGCCTGTCCCTGTTAGACCAGGGCCCGTAGATCAGATATATATGGGATATCAGCCTGTCCCCATTAAGACCAGGGGCCATAGATCCAGATATATATGGGATATCAGCCTGCCCCTGTTAGACCAGGGCCCGTAGATCAGATATGTATGGGATATCAGCCTGTCCCCGTTAGACCAGGGCCCGTAGATCAGATATATATGGGATATCAGCCTGTCCCTGTTAGACCAGGGCCCGTAGATCAGATATATATCGGATATCAGCCTGTCCCTGTTAGACCAGGGCCCATAGATCAGATATGTATGGGATATCAGCCTGTCCCAGTTAGACCAGGGCCGTAGATCAGATATATATGGGATATCAGCCTGTCCCTGTTAGACCAGGGCCCGTAGATCAGATATATATGGGATATCAGCCTGTCCCCGTTAGACCAGGGCCTGTAGGATCAGATGCATATGGGATATCAGCCTGTCCCCGTTAGACCAGGGCCGTAGATCAGATATATATGGGATATCAGCCTGTCCCCGTTAGACCAGGGCCCGTAGATCAGATGCATATGGGATATCAGCCTGTCCCCGTTAGACCAGGGCCCGTAGATCAGAAATATATGGGATATCAGCCTGTCCCCGTTAGACCAGGGCCTGTAGATCAGATATATATGGGATATCAGCCTGTCCCCGTTGGACCAGGGCCCGTAGATCAGATACATATGGGATATCAGCCTGTCCCCGTTAGACCAGGGCCCGTAGATCAGATATATATGGGATATCAGCCTGTCCCCGTTAGACCAGGGCCCGTAGATCAGATATATATGGGATATCAGCCTGTCCCACGTTAGACCAGGGCCCGTAGATCAGATATATATGGGATATCAGCCTGTCCCAGTTAGACCAGGGCCCGTAGATCAGATATATATGGGATATCAGCCTGTCCCCGTTAGACCAGGGCCCGTAGATCAGATATATATGGGATATCAGCCTGTCCCCGTTAGACCAGGGCCCGTAGATCAGATGCATATGGGATATCAGCCTGTCCCCGTTAGACCAGGGCCCGTAGATCAGATATATATGGGATATCAGCCTGTCCCCGTTAGACCAGGGCCCGTAGATCAGATATATATGGGATATCAGCCTGTCCCCGTTAGACCAGGGCCCGTAGATCAGATATATATGGGATATCAGCCTGTCCCCGTTAGACCAGGGCCCGTAGATCAGATATATATGGGATATCAGCCTGTCCCCGTTAGACCAGGGCCCGTAGATCAGATATATATGGGATATCAGCCTGTCCCCGTTAGACCAGGGCCCGTAGATCAGATATATATGGGATATCAGCCTGTCCCCGTTAGACCAGGGCCCGTAGATCAGATATATATGGGATATCAGCCTGTCCCCGTTAGACCAGGGCCCGTAGATCAGATATATATGGGATATCAGCCTGTCCCCGTTAGACCAGGGCCCGTAGATCAGATATATATGGGATATCAGCCTGTCCCCGTTAGACCAGGGCCTGTAGATCAGATATATATGGGATATCAGCCTGTCCCCGTTAGACCAGGGCCCGTAGATCAGATATATATGGGATATCAGCCTGTCCCCGTTAGACCAGGGCCCGTAGATCAGATATATATGGGATATCAGCCTGTCCCCGTTAGACCAGGGCCCGTAGATCAGATATATATGGGATATCAGCCTGTCCCTGTTAGACCAGGGCCCGTAGATCAGATATATATGGGATATCAGCCTGTCCCCGTTAGACCAGGGCCCGTAGATCAGATATATATGGGATATCAGCCTGTCCCTGTTAGACCAGGTCCCGTAGATCAGATATATATGCTATATCAGCCTGTCCCTGTTAGACCAGGGCCTTTAGGTCCGATATATATGGGATATCAGCCTGTCCCCGTTAGACCAGGGCCCGTAGATCAGATATATATGCTATATCAGCCTGTCCCTGTTAGACCAGGGCCTTTAGGTCCGATATATATGGGATATCAGCCTGTCCCTGTTAGACCAGGGCCCGTAGATCAGATATATATGGGATATCAGCCTGTCCCTGTTAGACCAGGGCCCGTAGATCAGATATATATGGGATATCAGCCTGTCCCCGTTAGACCAGGGCCCGTAGATCAGATATATATGGGATATCAGCCTGTCCCCGTTAGACCAGGGCCCGTAGATCAGATATATATGGGATATCAGCCTGTCCCCGTTAGACCAGGGCCCGTAGATCAGATATATATGGGATATCAGCCTGTCCCTGTTAGACCAGGGCCTGTAGATCAGATATATATGGGATATCAGCCTGTCCCTGTTAGACCAGGGCCCGTAGATCAGATATATATGGGATATCAGCCTGTCCCTGTTAGACCAGGGCCCGTAGATCAGATATATATGCGGATATCAGCCTGTCCCTGTTAGACCAGGGCCTTTAGGTCCGATATATATGGGATATCAGCCTGTCCCTGTTAGACCAGGGCCCGTAGATCAGATATATATGCTATATCAGCCTGTCCCTGTTAGACCAGGGCCGTTAGGTCAGATATATATGGGATATCAGCCTGTCCCTGTTAGACCAGGGCCCGTAGATCAGATATATATGGGATATCAGCCTGTCCCTGTTAGACCAGGGCCCGTAGATCAGATATATATGGGATATCAGCCTATCCCCGTTAGACCAGGGCCCGTAGATCAGATATATATGGGATATCAGCCTGTCCCCGTTAGACCAGGGCCCGTAGGTCAGATATATATGGGATATCAGCCTGTCCCCGTTAGACCAGGGCCCGTAGATCAGATATATATGGGATATCAGCCTGTCCCTGTTAGACCAGGGCCCGTAGATCAGATATATGGGATATCAGCCTGTCCCTGTTAGACCAGGGCCCGTAGATCAGATATATATGGGATATCAGCCTGTCCCCGTTAGACCAGGGCCCGTAGATCAGATATATATGGGATATCAGCCTGTCCCCGTTAGACCAGGGCCCGTAGATCAGATATATATGGGATATCAGCCTGTCCCTGTTAGACCAGGGCCCGTAGATCAGATATATATGGGATATCAGCCTGTCCCCGTCAGACCAGGGCCCGTAGATCAGATATATATGGGCCATAGATATGATATATATGGGATATCAGCCTGTCCCTGTTAGACCAGGGCCCGTAGGTCAGATATATATGGGATATCAGCCTGTCCCCATTAGACCAGGGCCCGTAGATCAGATATATATGGGATATCAGCCTGTCCCTGTTAGACCAGGGCCCGTAGATCAGATATATATGGGATATCAGCCTGTCCCCGTTAGACCAGGGCCCGTAGATCAGATATATATGGGATATCAGCCTGTCCCCGTTAGACCAGGGCCCGTAGATCAGATATATATGGGATATCAGCCTGTCCCTGTTAGACCAGGGCCCGTAGATCAGATATATATGGGATATCAGCCTGTCCCCGTTAGACCAGGGCCCGTAGATCAGATATATATGGGATATCAGCCTGTCCCCATTAGACCAGGGCCCGTAGATCAGATATATATGGGATATCAGCCTGTCCCTGTTAGACCAGGGCCTTTAGGTCCGATATATATGGGATATCAGCCTGTCCCTGTTAGACCAGGGCCTTTAGGTCCGATATATATGCTATATCAGCCTGTCCCTGTTAGACCAGGGCCTTTAGGTCCGATATATATGGGATATCAGCCTGTCCCTGTTAGACCAGGGCCCGTAGATCAGATATATATGGGATATCAGCCTGTCCCCGTTAGACCAGGGCCCGTAGATCAGATATATATGGGATATCAGCCTGTCCCCGTTAGACCAGGGCCCGTAGATCAGATATATATGGGATATCAGCCTGTCCCTGTTAGACCAGGTCCCGTAGATCAGATATATATGTATATCAGCCTGTCCCTGTTAGACCAGGGCCTGTAGATCCGATATATATGGGATATCAGCCTGTCCCCGTTAGACCAGGGCCCGTAGATCAGATATATATGCTATATCAGCCTGTCCCTGTTAGACCAGGGCCCGTAGGTCAGATATATATGGGATATCAGCCTGTCCCCGTTAGACCAGGGCCCGTAGATCAGATATATATGGGATATCAGCCTGTCCCTGTTAGACCAGGGCCCGTAGATCAGATATATATGGGATATCAGCCTGTCCCTGTTAGACCAGGGCCCGTAGATCAGATATATATGGGATATCAGCCTGTCCCCGTTAGACCAGGGCCCGTAGATCAGATATATATGGGATATCAGCCTGTCCCCGTTAGACCAGGGCCTGTAGATCAGATATATATGGGATATCAGCCTGTCCCTGTTAGACCAGGGCCCGTAGATCAGATATATATCGGATATCAGCCTGTCCCCGTTAGACCAGGGCCCGTAGATCCAGATATATATGGGATATCAGCCTGTCCCCGTTAGACCAGGGCCCGTAGATCAGATATATATGGGATATCAGCCTGTCCCTGTTAGACCAGGGCCCGTAGATCAGATATATATGGGATATCAGCCTGTCCCTGTTAGACCAGGGCCCGTAGATCAGATATATATGGGATATCAGCCTGTCCCTGTTAGACCAGGGCCCGTAGATCAGATATATATGGGATATCAGCCTGTCCCTGTTAGACCAGGGCCCGTAGATCAGATATATATGGGATATCAGCCTGTCCCGTTAGACCAGGGCCCGTAGATCGATTATGCATAGTATATATATGGGATATCAGCCTGTCCCTGTTAGACCAGGGCCCGTAGATCAGATATATATGGGATATCAGCCTGTCCCCGTTAGACCAGGGCCCGTAGATCAGATATATATGGGATATCAGCCTGTCCCTGTTAGACCAGGGCCCGTAGATCAGATATATATGGGATATCAGCCTGTCCCTGTTAGACCAGGGCCCGTAGATCAGATATATATGGGATATCAGCCTGTCCCCGTTAGACCAGGGCCCGTAGATCAGATATATATGGGATATCAGCCTGTCCCTGTTAGACCAGGGCCCGTAGATCAGATATATATGGGATATCAGCCTGTCCCCGTTAGACCAGGGCCCGTAGATCAGATATATATGGGATATCAGCCTGTCCCTGTTAGACCAGGGCCCGTAGATCAGATATATATGGGATATCAGCCTGTCCCCGTTAGACCAGGGCCCGTAGATCAGATATATATGGGATATTAGCCTGTCCCTGTTAGACCAGGGCCCGTAGATCAGATATATATGGGATATAAGCCTGTCCCCGTTAGACCAGGGCCCGTAGATCAGATATATATGGGATATCAGCCTGTCCCTGTTAGACCAGGGCCCGTAGATCAGATATATATGGGATATCAGCCTGTCCCCGTTAGACCAGGGCCCGTAGATCAGATATATATGGGATATCAGCCTGTCCCTGTTAGACCAGGGCCCGTAGATCAGATATATATGGGATATCAGCCTGTCCCCGTTAGACCAGGGCCCGTAGATCAGATATATATGGGATATAAGCCTGTCCCCGTTAGACCAGGGCCCGTAGATCAGATATATATGGGATATCAGCCTGTCCCTGTTAGACCAGGGCCCGTAGATCAGATATATATGGGATATCAGCCTGTCCCCGTTAGACCAGGGCCCGTAGATCAGATATATATGGGATATCAGCCTGTCCCTGTTAGACCAGGGCCCGTAGATCAGATATATATGGGATATCAGCCTGTCCCCGTTAGACCAGGGCCCGTAGATCAGATATATATGGGATATCAGCCTGTCCCTGTTAGACCAGGGCCTGTAGATCAGATATATATGGGATATCAGCCTGTCCCTGTTAGACCAGGGCCTGTAGGTCCAGATATATATGGGATATCAGCCTGTCCCTGTTAGACCGGGGCCTTTAGGTCCGTTATATATGGGATTTCAGCCTGTCCCTGTTGACCAGGGCCCCGTAGATCAGATATATGGGATATCAGCCTGTCCCGTTAGACCAGGGCCATTAGATCAGATATATATAGGATATCCAGCCTGTCCCTGTTAGACCAGGGCCACGCAGATCAGATATATAGGATATTAGCCTGTCCCTGTTAGACCAGGGCCTTTAGGTCCGATATATATGGGATATCAGCCTGTCCCTGTTAGACCAGGGCCTTTAGGTCCGATATATATGCTATATCAGCCTGTCCCTGTTAGACCGGGGCCTTTAGGTCCGATATATATGGGATTTCAGCCTGTCCCTGTTAGACCAGGGCCCGTAGATCAGATATGGGATATCAGCCTGTCCCCGTTAGACCAGGGCCCGTAGATCAGATATATATGGGATATCAGCCTGTCCCTGTTAGACCAGGTCCCGTAGATCAGACCCATATGGGATATCAGCCTGTCCCTGTTGGAGCCAGGTCCCGTAGATCAGATATATATGTTATATCAGCCTGTCCCTGTTAGACCAGGGCCTTTTGGTCCCGATATATATGAGATATCAGCCTGTCCCCGTTAGACCAGGGCCCCGTAAATCAGATATATATGCTATATCAGCCCCTGTCCCTGTTGAATCCAGGGCCTTTAGGAATCCGATATGTATGGGATATCAGCCTGTCCCTGTTAGACCAGGGCCCGTTAGATCAGATATATATTGGATATCAGCCTGTCCCTGTTAGACCAGGGCCCGTAGATCAGATATATATGGGATATCAGCCTGTCCCGGTTAGACCAGGGCCCGTAGATCGAATATATATGGGATATCAGCCTGTCCCCATTAGACCAGGGCCCGTAGATAAGATATATATGGGATATCAGCCTGTCCCGTTAGACCAGGGCCTGTAGATCAGATATATATGGGATATCAGCCTGTCCCTGTTGGACCAGGGCCCGTAGATCAGATATATATCGGATATCAGCCTGTCCCCGTTAGACCAGGGCCATTAGATCAGAATATATATGGGATATCAGCCTGTCCCCGTTAGACCAGGGCCCGTAGATCAGATATATATGGGATATCAGCCTGTCCCTGTTAGACCAGGGCCCGTAGATCAGATATATATCGGATATCAGCCTGTCCCTGTTAGACCAGGGCCCGTGAATCCAGACATATATGGGATATCAGCCTGTCCCGTTGGGCCGGGGCCCGTAGATCAGATATATATGGGATATCAGCCTGTCCCTGTTAGACCAGGGCCCGTAGATCAGATATATGGGATATCAGCCTGTCCCGTCAGACCAGGGCCCGTAGATCAGATATATATGGGCCATAGATATGATATATATGGGATATCAGCCTGTCCCTGTTAGACCAGGGCCCGTAGGTCAGATATATATGGGATGTCAGCCTGTCCCCATTAGACCAGGGCCCGTAGATCAGATATATATGGGATATTACCCTGTCCCTGTTAGACCAGGGCCCGTAGATCAGATATATATGGGATATCAGCCTGTCCCCGTTAGACCAGGGCCCGTAGATCAGATATATATATGGGATATTAGCCTGTCCCTGTTAGACCAGGGCCTTTAGGTCCGATATATATGGGATTTCAGCCTGTCCCTGTTAGACCAGGGCCCGTAGATCAGATATATATGGGATATCAGCCTGTCACCGTTAGATCAGGGCCCGTAGATCAGATATATATGGGATATCAGCCTGTCCCTGTTAGACCAGGTCCCGTAGATCAGATATATATGCTATATCAGCCTGTCCCTGTTAGACCAGGGCCTTTAGGTCCGATATATGGGATATCAGCCTGTCCCCGTTGGAGCCAGGGCCGTAGATCAGATATATATGCTATATCAGCCTGTCCCTGTTAGATCCAGGGCCTTTAGGTCCCGATATGGGATATCAGCCTGTCCCTGTTAGACCAGGGGGCCCGTAGATCAGATATATATGGGATATCAGCCTGTCCCTGTTAGACCAGGGCCCGTAGATCAGATATATATGGGATATTACCCTGTCCCTGTTAGACCAGGGCCCCGTAGATCAGATATATAGGGATATAAGCCTGTCCCCATTAAACCAGGGGCCATAGATCAGATATATATGGGATACTCAGCCTGTCCCTGTTAGACCAGGGCCCGTAGGTCAGATATAAAATGGGATAGCAGCCTGTCCCCGTTAGACCAGGGCCCGTAGATCAGATATATATGCTATATCAGCCTGTCCCTGTTAGACCAGGGCCCTTCGGTCAGATATGGGATATCAGCCTGTCCCTGTTAGACCAGGGCCGTAGATCAGATATATGGGATATCAGCCTGTCCCGTCCAGACCAGGGCTCGTAGATCAGATATATATGGGATATCAGCCTGTCCCTGTTAGACCAGGGCCCGTAGATCCAGATATATATGGGATATAAGCCTGTCCCCATTAAACCAGGGGCCATAGATCAGATCTATAGGGATATCAGCCTGTCCCTGTTAGACCAGGGCCCGTAGATCAGATATATATGGGATATCAGCTTGTCCCCGTTAGACCAGGGCCCGTAGATCAGATATATATCGGATATCAGCCTGTCCCTGTTAGACCAGGGGCCGTAGATCAGATATATATAAGGATATCAGCTGTCCCGGTTAGACCAGGGCCCGTAGATCAGATATATATGGGATATCAGCCTGTCCCCGTTAGACCAGGGCCGTAGATCAGATATATAGGATATCAGCCTGTCCCGTTAGACCAGGGCCGTAGATCAGATATATATGGGATATAAGCCTGTCACCATTAAACCAGGGGCCATAGATCAGATCACATATCGGATATCAAAAGCTGTCTATTGGGCCAGGGCCCGTGGAACAGAATATATGGGATATCCCAGCCACCTTCCCGTTAGACCAGGGCCGTGGTCAAAGAATATATATGGGATATCAGCCTGTCCCTGGTAGACCGGGGCCCATTAAGTCAGATTATATATGGGATATCAGCCTGTCCCTGTTGGGCCAGGAGCCGTAGATCGAATATATCGGATATCAGCTGCTCCTCAATAAGACCAGGGCCGTAGATCGAATATATGTAAGGATATCAGCCTGTCGGTTAGACCAGAGCCCGTAGATCAGATATATATGGGATATCAGCCAGTCCCCGTTAGACCAGGGCCCGTAGATCAGATATATATGGGATATCAGCCTGTCCCCGTTAGACCAGGGCCTGTAGATCAGATATATATGGGATATCAGCCTGTCCCTGTTAGACCAGGGCCCGTAGATCAGATATATATCGGATATCAGCCTGTCCCCGTTAGACCAGGGCCCGTAGATCAGATATATATGGGATATCAGCCTGTCGCCGTTAGACCAGGGCCCGTAGATCAGATATATATGGGATATCAGCCTGTCCCCGTTAGACCAGGGCCCGTAGATCAGATATATATGGGATATCAGCCTGTCCCCGTTAGACCAGGGCCCGTAGATCAGATATATATGGGATATAAGCCTGTCCCCATTAGACCAGGGGCCGTAGATCAGATATATATGGGATATCAGCCTGTCCCTGTTAGACCAGGGCCCGTAGATCAGATATATATGGGATATCAGCCTGTCCCCGTTAGACCAGGGCCTGTAGATCAGATATATATGGGATATCAGCCTGTCCCTGTTAGACCAGGGCCCGTAGATCAGATATATATGGGATATCAGCCTGTCCCTGTTAGACCAGGGCCCGTAGATCAGATATATATGGGATATCAGCCTGTCCCTGTTAGACCAGGGCCCGTAGATCAGATATATATGGGATATCAGCCTGTCCCTGTTAGACCAGGGCCCGTAGATCAGATATATATGGGATATCAGCCTGTCCCCGTTAGACCAGGGCCCGTAGATCAGATATATATGGGATATCAGCCTGTCCCGTTAGACCAGGGCCCGTAGATCAGATATATATGGGATATCAGCCTGTCCCTGTTAGACCAGGGCCCGTAGATCAGATATATATGGGATATCAGCCTGTCCCGTTAGACCAGGGCCCGTAGATCAGATATATATGGGATATCAGCCTGTCCCTGTTAGACCAGGGCCCGTAGATCAGATATATATCGGATATCAGCCTGTCCCCGTTAGACCAGGGCCCGTAGATCAGATATATATGGGATATCAGCCTGTCCCTGTTAGACCAGGGCCCGTAGATCAGATATATATGGGATATCAGCCTGTCCCTGTTAGACCAGGGCCCGTAGATCAGATATATATGGGATATCAGCCTGTCCCCGTTAGACCAGGGCCCGTAGATCAGATATATATGGGATATCAGCCTGTCCCTGTTAGACCAGGGCCTGTAGATCAGATATATATGGGATATCAGCCTGTCCCCGTTAGACCAGGGCCCGTAGATCAGATATATATGGGATATCAGCCTGTCCCTGTTAGACCAGGGCCCGTAGATCAGATATATATGGGATATCAGCCTGTCCCCGTTAGACCAGGGCCCGTAGATCAGATATATATGGGATATCAGCCTGTCCCTGTTAGACCAGGGCCCGTAGATCAGATATATATGGGATATCAGCCTGTCCCTGTTAGACCAGGGCCCGTAGATCAGATATATATGGGATATCAGCCTGTCCCTGTTAGACCAGGGCCCGTAGATCGAATATATATGGGGATATCCCGGCTGTCCCGTTAGACCGTAGATCAGATATATATGGGATATTAGCCTGTCCCTGTTAGACCAGACCTTGATCAGATATGGGATAATAGCTGTCCTGTTAGACCAGGGCCGTAGATCAGATATATATGGGATATCAGCCTGTCCCCGTCAGACCGGGCCCGTAGATCAGATATATATGGGATATCAGCCTGTCCCTGTTAGACCAGGTCCCGTAGATCAGATATATATGAATATCAGCCTGTCCCTGTTAGACCAGGGCCGTAGATCAGATATATATGGGATATCAGCCTGTCCCCATTAGACCAGGGCCCGTAGATCAGATATATAGGATATCAGCCTGTCCCCGTTAGACCAGGGCCTGTAGATCAGATATATGGGATATAGCCTGTCCTGTTATAGATCGTCCCGGATTAAGACCAGGGGCCATAGATCAGATATGTAGGATATAAGCCTGTCCCTGTTAGACCAGAGGCCCGTCCCACGTTAGACCCGTCAGATATATGGGATATCAGCCTGTCCCCATTAGACCAGGGCCGTAGATCAGATATGAGATATCAGCCTGTCCCCGTTAGACCAGGGCCCGTAGTCAGATATATATGGGATATCAGCCTGTCCCTGTTAGACCAGGGCCCGTAGATCAGATATCATATCAGCCTGTCCCGTTAGACTAGGGCCCGTAGATCGGGCTGTATGGGATATCAGCCTGTCCCTGTTAGACCAGGGCCGTAGATCCCAGATATATATGGGATATCAGCCTGTCCCTGTTGGGCCAGGGCCCGTAGATCAGATATATGGAATATCAGCCTGTCCCTGTTAGACCAGGGCCCGGATAGATATCAGATCCCTGTTAGAACCAGGGCCTAGATCCCGAATATGGGATATCAGCCTGTCCCCATTAGACCAGGGCCCGTAGATCAGATATATATGGAATAGATCAGCCCCTGTCCCTGTTAGACCAGGGCCTGTAGATCCAGATATATATGGGATATCAGCCTGTCCCCATGTAAACCAGGGGCCATAGATCAGATATATATGGGATATCAGCCTGTCCCTGTTAGACCAGGGCCGTAGATCAGATATACCACTTCACGGATATCAAACTGCCCGTCAGACCAGGGGCCGTAGATCAGATATATGGGATATCAGCCTGTCCCCGTCAGAGGAGGGCCCGTAGATCAGATATAAAATGGGATATAAGCCTGTCCCGTTAAACCAGGGCCCGTAGATCCAGATATATATGGGGATATCAGCCTGTCCCTAGACCAGGGCCATGTTGGGATATCAGCCTGTCCCCGTTAAACGATCAGATATAGGATATCAGCCTGTCCCTGTTAGACCAGGGCCCGTAGATCGATATATGGGATATCCAGCCTGTCCCCGTTAGACCAGGGCCCGTAGATCAGATATATATGGGATATCAACCTCCCCATTTGGAGCAGGGCCCGTAGATCGAATATATATGGGATATCAGCCTGTCCCCGTTAGACCAGGGCCCGTAGATCAGATATATATGGGATATCAGCCTGTCCCTGTTAGACCAGGGCCCGTAGATCAGATATATATGGGATATCAGCCTGTCCCCGTTAGACCAGGGCCCGTAGATCAGATATATATGGGATATCAGCCTGTCCCCGTTAGACCAGGGCCCGTAGATCAGATATATATGGGATATCAGCCTGTCCCCGTTAGACCAGGGCCCGTAGATCAGATATATATGGGATATCAGCCTGTCCCTGTTAGACCAGGGCCCGTAGATCAGATATATATGGGATATCAGCCTGTCCCTGTTAGACCAGGGCCCGTAGATCAGATATATATGGGATATCAGCCTGTCCCTGTTAGACCAGGGCCCGTAGATCAGATATATATGGGATATCAGCCTGTCCCTGTTAGACCAGGGCCCGTAGATCAGATATATATGGGATATCAGCCTGTCCCTGTTAGACCAGGGCCGTAGATCAGATATATATGGGATATCAGCCTGTCCCTGTTAGACCAGGGCCCGTAGATCAGATATATATGGGATATCAGCCTGTCCCTGTTAGACCAGGGCCCGTAGATCAGATATATATGGATATCAGCCTGTCCCCATTAGACCAGGGCCCGTAGATCAGATATATATATGGGATATCAGCCTGTCCCCGTTAGACCAGGGCCGTAGATCAGATATATGGGATATCAGCCTGTCCCCGTTAGACCAGGGCCCGTAGATCAGATATATATGGGATATCAGCCTGTCCCTGTTAGACCAGGGCCCGTAGATCAGATTATATATGGGATATCAGCCTGTCCCTCGTTAGACCAGGGCCTGTAGATCAGATATATATGGGATATCAGCCTGTCCCCGTTAGACCAGGGCCCGTAGATATGATATATATGGGATATCAGCCTGTCCCTGTTAGACCAGGGCCCGTAGGTCAGATATATATGGGATATCAGCCTGTCCCCGTTAGACCAGGGCCCGTAGTTCAGATATATATGGGATATCACCCTGTCCCTGTTAGACCAGGGCCCGTAGATCAGATATATATGGGATATCAGCCTGTCCCCGTTAGACCAGGGCCCGTAGATCAGATATATATGGGATATCAGCCTGTCCCTGTTAGACCAGGGCCTTTAGGTCCGATATATATGGGATATCAGCCTGTCCCTGTTAGACCAGGGCCTTTAGGTCCGATATATATGCTATATCAGCCTGTCCCTGTTAGACCAGGGCCTTTAGGTCCGATATATATGGGATTTCAGCCTGTCCCTGTTAGACCAGGGCCCGTAGATCAGATATATATGGGATATCAGCCTGTCCCCGTTAGACCAGGGCCCGTAGATCAGATATATATGGGATATCAGCCTGTCCCTGTTAGACCAGGGCCCGTAGATCCAGATATATATGGGATATCAGCCTGTCCCCGTTAGACCAGGGCCCGTAGATCAGATATATATGCGATATCAGCCTGTCCCTGTTAGACCAGGGCCTGTTAGGTCAGATATATATGGGATATCAGCCTGTCCCTGTTAGACCAGGGCCCGTAGATCAGATATATATGGGATATCAGCCTGTCCCCGTTAGACCAGGGCCGTAGATCAGAATATATATAGGATATCAACCTGTCCCTGTTAGACCGGGGCCGTAGATCCAGATATATATAGGATATCAGCCTGTCCCCCATTAGACCAGGGCCGGTAGATCAGATATATATGGGATATCAGCCTGTCCCTGTTAGACCAGGGCCGTAGATCAGATATATATGGGATAGCAGCCTGTCCCGTTAGACCAGGGCCCCGTAGATCAGATATATATAGGATATCCCAGCCTGTCCCCGTTGGAGCCAGGGCCCGTAGATCAGATATATAGGGATATCAGCCTGTCCCTGTTAGACCAGGGCCCGTAGATCCAGATATATATAGGATATCAGCCTGTCCCGTCAGACCAGGGCCGTAGATCAGATATATATGGGATATCAGCCTGTCCCTGTTAGACCAGGGCCCGTAGATCAGATATATATGGGATATCAGCCTGTCCCTGTTAGACCAGGGCCCGTAGATCAGATATATATGGGATATCAGCCTGTCCCCGTCAGACCAGGGCCCGTAGATCAGATATATGGGATATCAGCCTGTCCCTGTGAGACCAGGGCCCGTAGATCCGAATATATGGGATATCAGCCTATCCCCCCGTCAGACCAGGGCCCGTAGATCAGATATATATGGGATATCCCAGCCTGTCCCTGTTAGACCAGGGCCGTAGATCCAGATATATATGGGATATCAGCCTGTCCCTGTTAGACCAGGGCCCGTAGATCAGATATATATGGGATATCAGCCTGTCCCCGTTAGACCAGGGCCCGTAGATCAGATATATATGGGATATCAGCCTGTCCCTGTTAGACCAGGGCCCGTAGATCAGATATATTGGGATATCAGCCTGTCCATGTTAGACCAGGGCCTTTAGGTCCGATATATATGGGATATCAGCCTGTCCCTGTTAGACCAGGGCCCGTAGATCAGATATATGGGATATCAGCCTGTCCCTGTTAGACCAGGGCCTGTAGATCAGATATATATGGGATATCAGCCTGTCCCCGTTAGACCAGGGCCCGTAGATCAGATATATATGGGATATCAGCCTGTCCCTGTTAGACCAGGGCCCGTAGATCAGATATATATGGGATATCAGCCTGTCCCCGTTAGACCAGGGCCCGTAGATCAGATATATATGGGATATCAGCCTGTCCCCGTTAGACCAGGGCCCGTAGATCAGATATATATGGGATATCAGCCTGTCCCTGTTAGACCAGGGCCCGTAGATCAGATATATATGGGATATCAGCCTGTCCCTGTTAGACCAGGGCCGTAGATCAGATATATATGGGATATCAGCCTGTCCCTGTTAGACCAGGGCCCGTAGATCAGATATATATGGGATATCAGCCTGTCCCCGTTAGACCAGGGCCCGTAGATCAGATATATATGCTATATCAGCCTGTCCCTGTTAGACCAGGGCCTTTAGGTCCAGATATATGGGATATCAGCCTGTCCCTGTTAGACCAGGGCCCGTAGATCAGATATATATGGGATATCAGCCTGTCCCTGTTAGACCAGGGCCCGTAGATCAGATATATATGGGATATCAGCCTGTCCCTGTTAGACCAGGGCCCGTAGATCAGATATATATGGGATATAAGCCTGTCCCCATTAAACCAGGGGCCATAGATCAGATATATATGGGATATCAGCCTGTCCCTGTTAGACCAGGGCCCGTAGATCAGATATATATGGGATATCAGCCTGTCCCTGTTAGACCAGGGCCCGTAGATCAGATATATATGGGATATCAGCCTGTCCCCGTTAGACCAGGGCCCGTAGATCAGATATATATGGGATATCAGCCTGTCCCTGTTAGACCAGGGCCCGTAGATCAGATATATATGGGATATCAGCCTGTCCCCGTTAGACCAGGGCCCGTAGATCAGATATATATGGGATATCAGCCTGTCCCCGTTAGACCAGGGCCCGTAGATCAGATATATATTGGATATCAGCCTGTCCCCGTTAGACCAGGGCCCGTAGATCAGATATATATGGGATATCAGCCTGTCCCCGTTAGACCAGGGCCCGTAGATCAGATATATATGGGATATCAGCCTGTCCCTGTTAGACCAGGGCCCGTAGATCAGATATATATCGGATATCAGCCTGTCCCTGTTAGACCAGGGCCCGTAGATCAGATATATATGGGATATCAGCCTGTCCCTGTTAGACCAGGGCCCGTAGATCAGATATATATGGGATATCAGCCTGTCCCTGTTAGACCAGGGCCCGTAGATCAGATATATATCGGATATCAGCCTGTCCCTGTTAGACCAGGGCCCGTAGATCAGATATATATGGGATATCAGCCTGTCCCTGTTAGACCAGGGCCCGTAGATCAGATATATATGGGATATCAGCCTGTCCCTGTTAGACCAGGGCCTGTAGATGAGATATATATGGGATATCAGCCTGTCCCTGTTAGACCAGGGCCCGTAGATCAGATATATATGGGATATCAGCCTGTCCCCGTTAGACCAGGGCCCGTAGATCAGATATATATGGGATATCAGCCTGTCCCTGTTAGACCAGGGCCCGTAGATCAGATATATATGGATATCAGCCTGTCCCTGTTAGACCAGGGCCCGTAGATCAGATATATATGGGATATCAGCCTGTCCCTGTTAGACCAGGGCCCGTAGATCAGATATATATGGGATATCAGCCTGTCCCTGTTAGACCAGGGCCCGTAGATCAGATATATGTGGATATCAGCCTGTCCCTGTTAGACCAGGGCCCGTAAATCAGATATATATGGGATATCAGCCTGTCCCTGTTAGACCAGGGCCCGTAGATCAGATATATATGGGATATCAGCCTGTCCCCGTTAGACCAGGGCCCGTAGATCAGATATATATGGGATATCAGCCTGTCCCTGTTAGACCAGGGCCCGTAGATCAGATATATATGGGATATCAGCCTGTCCCTGTTAGACCAGGGCCCGTAGATCAGATATATATGGGATATCAGCCTGTCCCTGTTAGACCAGGGCCCGTAGATCAGATATATATGGGATATCAGCCTGTCCCTGTTAGACCAGGGCCCGTAGATCAGATATATATGGGATATCAGCCTGTCCCCGTTAGACCAGGGCCCGTAGATCAGATATATATGGGATATCAGCCTGTCCCCGTTAGACCAGGGCCCGTAGATCAGATATATATGGGATATCAGCCTGTCCCCGTTAGACCAGGGCCCGTAGATCAGATATATATGGGATATCAGCCTGTCCCTGTTAGACCAGGGCCCGTAGATCAGATATATATCGGATATCAGCCTGTCCCTGTTAGACCAGGGCCCGTAGATCAGATATGTATCGGATATCAGCCTGTCCCTGTTAGACCAGGGCCCGTAGATCAGATATATATTGGATATCAGCCTGTCCCTGTTAGACCAGGGCCCGTAGATCAGATATATATGGGATATCAGCCTGTCCCTGTTAGACCAGGGCCTGTAGATCAGATATATATGGGATATCAGCCTGTCCCTGTTAGACCAGGGCCCGTAGATCAGATATATATCGGATATCAGCCTGTCCCTGTTAGACCAGGGCCCGTAGATCAGATATATATGGGATATCAGCCTGTCCCTGTTAGACCAGGGCCCATAGATCAGATATATATGGGATATCAGCCTGTCCCTGTTAGACCAGGGCCCTGTAGGTCAGATATATGGGATA
>NW_026277879.1:0-2031 GCF_023373465.1 Oncorhynchus keta | reverse complement strand
GGCCTGTGGACATGTAGACATGGGGTTAAATGTCAAGGCTACATGAATGAATGCTCATTATTTAGAGAGATTATATACCATATACCCAAATTTATGTTGAAGACTTTCTGTGATGACTGGACTATGAATCTGGTAATTATTTTGGCTTTCAAAAAGTTGATTCCCTTCAAGTTTAATTTATTTTCTTTTTTTAAAGATTCTGATTGAGATTAACTCTAAATATGAGTCCCCACATCCACACAGCCCCCCTTGTGACCTGGAGTGGCATGCCCAAGCAGGAGAGGTTGTGACATCCTGACTTGCATATCGTCATTCCACAACGGTGCGTCCAGTGACTCAAAAACACAGGAACCAGAAAACCTCAGCACTAAGCTAAATGCAATGAGGGCTGTTTCCAAAATAAACACTGGGGTCTAGTCTTCGACAAGAGAGCTACTGTAGTGTCATTTCAGCAAACAATGGCAACTTCTGTTCTTAAGCCAGGGACACTTTAAAATGAGCTTCTACACTGTCAATATATTACACTATAACCTAGGTCCAGTCATCTCTGGTTAATATATTACACTATAACCTACAGTAGGTCCAGTCATCTCTGGTTAATATATTACACTATAACCTACAGGAGGTCCAGTCATCTCTGGTTAATATATTACACTATAACCTACAGGAGGTCCAGTCATCTCTGGTTAATATATTACACTATAACCTACAGTATTACCAGTCATCTCTGGTTAATATATTACACTATATAGAGGTCCAGTCATTCTGCATATTACACTATAACCTATGCATGTCCAGTCATCTCTGGTTAACATATTACATCATAAATCCTGGTATGTCCAGTCATCTCTTTGTTAATATATTACACTTGCAACCTTACATATACCAGTCATTCTATATTGCTACTTTGGTAACCTACAGTATGTCCAGTCATCTCTGGTTAAGAGATATACCATAACCTATAGTAGGTCCAGTCATCTCTGGTTGGCCATTACACTATAACCCAGCACAGGTCTAGCTATCTCTGGTTAACATATTACACTATAACCTACAGTATGTCCAGTCATCTCTGGTTAACATATTACACTATAACCTACAGTAGGTCCAGTCATCTCTGGTTAACATATTACACTATAACCTACAATATGTCCAGTCATCTCTGGTTAACATATTACACTATAACCTACAATATGTCCAGTCATCTCTGGTTAACATATTACACTATAACCTACAGTAGGTCCAGTCATCTCTGGTTAACATATTACACTATAACCTACAATATGTCCAGTCATCTCTGGTTAACATATTACACTATAACCTACAGTATGTCCAGTCATCTCTGGTTAACATATTACACTATAACCTACAGTATGTCCAGTCATCTCTGGTTAACATATTACACTATAACCTACAGTATGTCCAGTCATCTCTGGTTAACATATTACACTATAACCTACAGTATGTCCAGTCATCTCTGGTTAATATATTACACTATAACCTACAGTATGTCCAGTCATCTCTGGTTAATATATTACACTATAACCTACAGTATGTCCAGTCATCTCTGGTTAATATATTACACTATAACCTACAGTAGGTCCAGTCATCTCTGGTTAATATATTACACTATAACCTACAGGAGGTCCAGTCATCTCTGGTTAATATATTACACTATAACCTACAGGAGGTCCAGTCATCTCTGGTTAATATATTACACTATAACCTACAGGAGGTCCAGTCATCTCTGGTTAATATATTACACTATAACCTACAGGAGGTCCAGTCATCTCTGGTTAATATATTACACTATAACCTACAGGAGGTCCAGTCATCTCTGGTTAATATATTACACTATAACCTACAGGAGGTCCAGTCATCTCTGGTTAATATATTACACTATAACCTACAGGAGGTCCAGTCATCTCTGGTTAATATATTACACTATAACCTACAGGAGGTCCAGTCATCTCTGGTTAATATATTACACTATAACCTACAGGAGGTCCAGTCATCTCTGGTTAATATATTACA
>NW_026277878.1:0-978 GCF_023373465.1 Oncorhynchus keta | reverse complement strand
AGCTGGTCTGTCATAATATAATTAGAGACAGTAGATCTAGCTGGTCTGTCATAATACAATAGAGACAGTAGATCTAGCTGGTCTGTCATAATATAATTGAGACAGTAGTTCTAGCTGGTCTGTCATAATATAATTGAGACAGTAGTTCTAGCTGGTCTGTCATAATATATTAGAGACAGTAGTTCTAGCTGGCCTGTCATAATATATTAGAGACAGTATATCTAGCTGGTCTGTCATAATATAATAGAGACAGTAGATCTAGCTGGTCTGTCATAATTCTAATAGATACAGCAAAATATAATAGAGACAGTAGATCTAGCTGGTCTGTCATAATATATTAGAGACAGTAGATCTAGCTGGTCTGTCATAATACATAGAGACAGTAGATCTAGCTGGTCTGTCATAATACAATAGAGACAGTAGATCTAGCTGGTCTGTAATAATACAATAGAGACAGTAGATCTAGCTGGTCTGTCATAATATAATAGAGACAGTAGATCTAGCTGGTCTGTCATAATATAATAGAGACAGTAGATCTAGCTGGTCTGTCATAATACAATAGAGACAGTAGTTCTAGCTGGTCTGTCATAATAGAGACAGTAGATCTAGCTGGTCTGTCAAAATATAATAGAGACAGTAGATCTAGCTGGTCTGTAATAATACAATAGAGACAGTAGATCTAGCTGGTCTGTCATAATATAATAGAGACAGTAGATCTAGCTGGTCTGTAATAATACAATAGAGACAGTAATAGAGACAGTAGATCTAGCTGGTCTGTAATAATATAATAGAGACAGTAGTTCTAGCTGGTCTGTCATAATAGATACAATAGAGAGACAGTAGATCTAGCTGGTCTGTCATAATACAATAGAGACAGTAGTTCTAGCTGGTCTGTCATAATAGAGACAGTAGATCTAGCTGGTCTGTCAAAATATAATAGAGACAGTAGATCTAGCTGGTCTGTAATAATACAATAGA
>NW_026277877.1:0-2243 GCF_023373465.1 Oncorhynchus keta | reverse complement strand
AGTAGATCTACCTGCTCTGTCATAATATTAGAGAGACATAGAGACAGTAGATCTATCTGGTCTGACATATTATAATAGAGACAGTAGATCTAGCTGGTCTGTCAAAATATAATAGAGACAGATCTAGCTGGTCTGTCAAAACACAATAGAGACGGTAGGGATCTAGCTGGTCTGTCATAATATAATAGAGGCAGTAGACTGCTGGTCTGTCATATTATAATACAGATAGTAGATCTAGCTGGTCTGTCAAAATATAGTAGAGACAGATCTAGCTGGTCTGTCATAATACAAAAGAGACAGTAGATCTAGCTGGTCTGTCATAACAGAGAGTAGACATTTTACATTTACATTTAAGTCATTTAGCAGACGCTCGAAGCGACTTACAAATTGGTGCATACACCTTATGACAACCAGTGGAACAGCCACTTGCATCTAAATCTTGTTGGGGGGGTGAGAAGGATTACCTACCCTTACTTACCCTATCTAGGTATTCCTTGAAGAGGTGGGGTTTCAGGTGTCTCCGGAAGGTGGTGATTGACTCCGCTGTCCTGGCGTCGTGAGGGAGTTTGTTCCACCATTGGGGGCCAGAGCAGCGAACAGTTTTGACTGGGCTGAGCGGGAACTGTACTTCCTCAGTGGTAGGGAGCGAGCAGGCCAGAGGTGGATGAACGCAGTGCCCTTGTTTGGGTGTAGGGCCTGATCAGAGCCTGGAGGTACTGAGGTGCCGTTCCCCTCACAGCTCCGTGGCGAGCACCATGGTCTTGTAGCGGATGCGAGCTTCAACTGGAAGCCAGTGGAGAGGCGGAGGAGCGGGGTGACGTGAGAGAACTTGGGAAGGTTGAACACCAGACGGGCTGCGGCGTTCTGGATGAGTTGTAGGGGTTTAATGGCACAGGCAGGGAGCCCAGCCAACAGCGAGTTGCAGTAATCAAGACGGGAGATGACAAGTGCCTGGATTAGGACCTGCGCCGCTTCCTGTGTGAGGCAGGGTCGTACTCTGCGGATGTTGTAGAGCATGAACCTACAGGAGCGGGACACCGCCTTGATGTTAGTTGAGAACGTCAGGGTGTTGTCCAGGATCACGCCAAGGTTCTTAGCGCTCTGGGAGGAGGACACAATGGAGTTGTCAACCGTGATGGCGAGATCATGGAGCGGGCAGTCCTTCCCGGGAGGAAGAGGAGCTCCGTCTTGCTGAGGTTCAGCTTGAGGTGGTGATCCGTCATCCACACTGATATGTCTGCCAGACATGCAGAGATGCGATTCGCCACCTGGTCATCAGAAGGGGAAAGGAGAAGATTAATTGTGTGTCGTCTGCATAGCAATGATAGGAGAGACCATGTGAGGTTATGACAGAGCCAAGTGACTTGGTGTATAGCGAGAATAAGAGGGCCTAGAACAGAGCCCTGGGGGACACCAGTGGTGAGAGCGCGTGGTGAGGAGACAGATTCTCGCCACGCCACCTGGTAGGAGCGACCTGTCAGGTAGGACGCAATCCAAGCGTGGGCCGCGCCGGAGATGCCCAACTCGGAGAGGTGGAGAGGAGGATCTGATGGTTCACAGTATCGAAGGCAGCCGATAGGTCTAGAAGGATGAGAGCAGAGGAGAGAGAGTTAGCTTTAGCAGTGCGGAGCGCCTCCGTGATACAGAGAAGAGCAGTCTCAGTTGAATGACTAGTCTTGAAACCTGACTGATTTGGATCAAGAAGGTCATTCTGAGAGAGATAGCGGTAGAGCTGGCCAAGGACGGCACGCTCAAGAGTTTTGGAGAGAAAAGAGAGAAGGGATACTGGTCTGTAGTTGTTGACATCGGAGGGATCGAGTGTAGGTTTTTCAGAAGGGGTGCAACTCTCGCTCTCTTGAAGACGGGAGGGGCGTAGCCAGCGGTCAGGGATGAGTTGATGAGCGAGGTGAGGTAAGGGAGAAGGTCTCCGGAAATGGTCTGGAGAAAGAGAGGAGGGGATAGGGTCAAGCGGGCAGGTTGTTGGGCGGCCCGGCCGTCACAAGACGCGAGATTTCATCTGGAGAGAGGGGAGAAAGAGGTCAGAGCATAGGGTAGGGCAGTGTGAGCAGAACCAGCGGTGTCGTTTGACTTAGCAAACGAGGATCGGATGTCATCGACCTTCTTTTCAAAATGGTTGACGAAGTCATCTGCAGAGAGGAGGAGGGAGGGGGAGGATTCAGGAGGGAGGAGAAGGTGGCAAAGAGCTTCCTAGGGTTAGAGGCAGATGCTTGGAATTTAGAATG
>NW_026277876.1:0-3984 GCF_023373465.1 Oncorhynchus keta | reverse complement strand
CTGGTCTGTCATATTATAATAGAGACAGTAGATCTAGCTGGTCTGTCATATTATAATAGAGACAGTAGATCTAGCTGGTCTGTCATAATATAATAGAGACAGTAGATCTAGCTGGTCTGTCATAATATAATAGAGACAGTAGATCTAGCTGGTCTGTCAATATTATAATAGAGACAGTAGATCTAGCTGGTCTGTCATATTATAATAGAGACAGTAGATCTAGCTGGTCTGTCATATTATAATAGAGACAGTAGATCTAGCTGGTCTGTCATAATATAATAGAGACAGTAGATCTAGCTGGTCTGTCATATTATAATAGAGACAGTAGATCTAGCTGGTCTGTCATAATATAATAGAGACAGTAGATCTAGCTGGTCTGTCATATTATAATAGAGACAGTAGATCTAGCTGGTCTGTCATATTATAATAGAGACAGTAGATCTAGCTGGTCTGTCATAATATAATAGAGACAGTAGATCTAGCTGGTCTGTCATAATATAATAGAGACAGTAGATCTAGCTGGTCTGTCATAATATAATAGAGACAGTAGATCTAGCTGGTCTGTCATAATACAATAGAGACAGTAGATCTAGCTGGTCTGTCATATTATAATAGAGACAGTAGATCTAGCTGGTCTGTCATAATATAATAGAGACAGTAGATCTAGCTGGTCTGTCATAATATAATAGAGACAGTAGATCTAGCTGGTCTGTCATAATATAATAGAGACAGTAGATCTAGCTGGTCTGTCATAATACAATAGAGACAGTAGATCTAGCTGGTCTGTCATATTATAATAGAGACAGTAGATCTAGCTGGTCTGTCATAATATAATAGAGACAGTAGATCTAGCTGGTCTGTCATAATATAATAGAGACAGTAGATCTAGCTGGTCTGTCATAATATAATAGAGACAGTAGATCTAGCTGGTCTGTCATAATATAATAGAGACAGTAGATCTAGCTGGTCTGTCATAATATAATAGAGACAGTAGATCTAGCTGGTCTGTCATATTATAATAGAGATAGTAGATCTAGCTGGTCTGTCATAATATAATAAAGACAGTAGATCTAGCTGGTCTGTAATATTATAATAGAGACAGTAGATCTAGCTGGCCTGTCATATTATAATAGAGACAGTAGATCTAGCTGGTCTGTCATAATATAATAGAGACAGTAGATCTAGCTGGTCTGTCATAATATAATAGAGACAGTAGATCTAGCTGGTCTGTCATAATATAATAGAGACAGTAGATCTAGCTGGTCTGTCATAATATAATAGAGACAGTAGATCTAGCTGGTCTGTCATAATATAATAGAGACAGTAGATCTAGCTGGTCTGTCATAATATAATAGAGACAGTAGATCTAGCTGGTCTGTCATATTATAATAGAGACAGTAGATCTAGCTGGTCTGTCATAATATAATAGAGACAGTAGATCTAGCTGGTCTGTCAAAATATAATAGAGACAGTAGATGTAGCTGGTCTGTCATAATATAATAGAGACAGTAGATCTAGCTGGTAGATCTAGCTGGTCTGTCATAATATAATAGAGACAGTAGATCTAGCTGGTCTGTCAATAATATAATAGAGACAGTAGATCTAGCTGGTCTGTCATATTATAATAGAGACAGTAGATCTAGCTGGTCTGTCATATTATAATAGAGACAGTAGATCTAGCTGGTCTGTCATAATATAATAGAGACAGTAGATCTAGCTGGTCTGTCATAATATAATAGAGACAGTAGATCTAGCTGGTCTGTCATAATATAATAGAGACAGTAGATCTAGCTGGTCTGTCATAATATAATAGAGACAGTAGATCTAGCTGGTCTGTCATAAATAATAATAGAGACAGTAGATCTAGCTGGTCTGTCATATTATAATAGAGACAGTAGATCTAGCTGGTCTGTCATAATATAATAGAGACAGTAGATCTAGCTGGTCTGTCAAATATAATAGAGACAGTAGATCTAGCTGGTCTGTCATAATATAATAGAGACAGTAGATCTAGCTGGTCTGTCATAATATAATAGAGACAGTAGATCTAGCTGGTCTGTCATATAATAGAGACAGTAGATCTAGCTGGTCTGTCATAATATAATAGAGACAGTAGATCTAGCTGGTCTGTCATAATATAATAGAGACAGTAGATCTAGCTGGTCTGTCATAATATAATAGAGACAGTAGATCTAGCTGGTCTGTCATAATATAATAGAGACAGTAGATCTAGCTGGTCTGTGATAATATAATAGACACAGTAGATCTACCTGGTCTGTCAAAATAGAATAGAGACACAGAGCCAGTAGATCTAGCTGGTCTGTCATAATATAATAGAGACAGTAGATCGAGCTGTTCTGTCATAATATAATAGAGCCAGTAGATCTAGCTGGTCTGTAATAAAATAATAGAGACAGCAGATCCAGCTGGTCTGTAATATTATAATAGAGACAGTAGATCTTCCTGCTCTGTCATATTATAATAGAGACAGTAGATAAAGCTGGTCTGTCATAATATAATAGAGACAGTAGAGCTAGCTGGTCTGTCACAATACAATAGAGACAGTTGATCTATCTGCTCTGCCATATTATAATAGAGACAGTAGATCTAGCTGGTCTGTCATAATATAATAGACACAGTAGATCTACCTGGTCTGTCATAATATAATAGAGACAGTAGATCTAGCTGGTCTGTCATAATATAATAGAGACAGTAGATCTAGCTGGTCTGTCATAATATAATAGAGACAGTAGATCTAGCTGGTCTGTCATAATATAATAGAGACAGTAGATCTAGCTGGTCTGTCATATTATAATAGAGACAGTAGATCTAGCTGGTCTGTCATAATATAATAGAGACAGTAGATCTAGCTGGTCTGTCATAATATAATAGAGACAGTAGATCTAGCTGGTCTGTCATAATATAATAGAGACAGTAGATCTAGCTGGTCTGTCATAATATAATAGAGACAGTAGATCTAGCTGGTCTGTCATAATACAATAGAGACAGTAGATCTAGCTGGTCTGTCATAATATAATAGAGACAGTAGATCTAGCTGGTCTGTCATAATATAATAGAGACAGTAGATCTAGCTGGTCTGTCATAATGGTCTGCTGGTCTGTATATATAATAGAGACAGTAGATCTAGCTGGTCTGTCATAATATAATAGAGACAGTAGATCTAGCTGGTCTGTCATATTATAATAGAGACAGTAGATCTAGCTGGTCTGTCATAATATAATAGAGACAGTAGATCTAGCTGGTCTGTCATAATATAATAGAGACAGTAGATCTAGCTGGTCTGTCATAATATAATAGAGACAGTAGATCTAGCTGGTCTGTCATATTATAATAGAGACAGTAGATCTAGCTGGTCTGTCATATTATAATAGAGACAGTAGATCTAGCTGGTCTGTCATAATATAATAGAGACAGTAGATCTAGCTGGTCTGTCATAATATAATAGAGACAGTAGATCTAGCTGGTCTGTAATATTATAATAGAGACAGTAGATCTAGCTGGTCTGTCATAATATAATAGAGACAGTAGATCTAGCTGGTCTGTCATATTATAATAGAGACAGTAGATCTAGCTGGTCTGTAATATTATAATAGAGACAGTAGATCTAGCTGGCCTGTCATATTATAATAGAGACAGTAGATCTAGCTGGCCTGTCATATTATAATAGAGACAGTAGATCTAGCTGGTCTGTCATAATACAATAGAGACAGTAGATCTAGCTGGTCTGTCATGTTATAATAGAGACAGTAGATCTAGCTGGTCTGTCATAATATAATAGAGACAGTAGATCTAGCTGGTCTGTCAATATATAATAGAGACAGTAGATCTAGCTGGTCTGTCATATTATAATAGAGATAGTAGATCTAGCTGGTCTGTCATAATATAATAAAGACAGTAGATCTAGCTGGTCTGTCATAATATAATAGAGACAGTAGATCTAGCTGGTCTGTAATATTATAATAG
>NW_026277875.1:0-6761 GCF_023373465.1 Oncorhynchus keta | reverse complement strand
TTCATACATTAAGGGAAGAATTCGGCAGTACCTGTATGGTTAGTGAGAAAGTCCATATTGCAAATGTACGGTCCCTTACTAGACGTCCGAAATCGTTTGTAAAATTCGCGGACGGCGTCGGGCGGCGGCAGGGCCGGACCTACCAGGAAGTCATCAAATGAACGTTGTCGGACATTCGGTTTCCGTTTACAAAAATAATAAGATTTATGTCATTTTTCCCATGTCCCGGAAATTCCCACAAGAGGGCATAAGCAATCATATGGCTATTGCTACAAAACATCACGATTCACGACGGGGCCTTATCTCGAAAACTGAAAATATTTAGAAGCCGAAACTCGGTGAGCGTAGGGCGGCATAATGGGCAGTTGGCCCCGAACAAGATGGCGTCTAGGCCTCAACGGTTTTGAGTTATGGCCATTTATCTGGGATTAAAGGTCCAAAATGAAAATAGAGAAATTATTTTTCCACTTCACGTCAAAGTCAAGGAGCCTCCGGTGTCAATAAAAAAAGAACCAGCCATTTATCTATCGTCATTTAAGAGAAATCGTACAACGACACCTTGGTGATGTTCACGGATAGGTGTTTTTTTTCAGCGGTTACAGATCCAGTTGCAGGTTGTTCTTACGAATCTTTTTAAAGTGTGCTGCGGAGCTCTGCGAGATTTCTGTGATTTTCTATGATTTTCTGAAATAACACACACTCACTAAACCCTCCGTAAATAACTCAGTTCTTAACGTAAAGACTTAAAACTCGGGATTCTGTAAAGGCATACCCCAATCATGATATGAGTTTATTTATAGCTTCCTGTGCCAACCGGAAGTGCCTTTAATGGTGTCACAGTGGCAGTTTCCATGGGTTAAAAAGGTCAGATCTTTTCAAAACTTCATATGTGTGACTAGGTAACCCTCATGAACTGTAAATCAGTCATTTCTCCCAACAGATGTCAAAGAAAAGCTCTCACACGCACACACAGCAAGGCTGGAGTGAAAAAGTGCGGTTCTCAAAGACACAGAGAGCAGGCAATGGCATAAACATAATCTCTAGGCCGTGCCGGGATTCAACGAGATATCCCGCTTGACCGTAGCTCGCTCGGTCTGAGCGCAGCGACCATTAGAAAAGTAGGCCCAAAATGAAGCCTGCCCCACAACGTCATTTGCTTTTGGGTGACAGTGAGAGAACCGTTAGGGTGAGAAGCACAATTCGACCTCAGGTACGTTCCTAAGGTCCTTCCGATCCGTGCAAGCCTAACGTTGACCGTGTGGCATTAACCCTTAATAGTTAAAGAAGGTGTTTACTTCAAATAGTTTGCATTGACTTCTCTCCCCATAGGAATACATTGCCTGCACCCTAAATTCAACCTGAAGTCTATATGGGTTATGAATGCCGTATGAACCTGTCTTTGATAACAGTCCATCAGGCCAGTATGAGGTCTACCTGTGTTGATTCTAGGCTTCCTGGACCAACCGGAAGTGGTTAAAATCACCCTAAAAGTGTTTTTCCATTACCTGCCTGCAGTTTGATAGACATAGTGCATTCAACCCTGTGTAAATCTCGTCAATTCTTAACGTAAGGACTTAAAACACAGAGATTCTCTTTTGCTTATAGTAGTGAGGATATGTGTTGACTTATAACTTCCTGTGCCAACCGGAAGTGCCTTAGTGATGGCCTCCAGGCTGTTTCGAGGTTAAGAGAGAGGTAGATCTGTCCAAAAACCTCATATGTGTGATTGGCTTAACCCCATGAACTGTAAATCAGTAAATTTCCCATAAAGGCCTAAAGGAAAGAAACTGTCACACGAACACAACTTTGGAAGAGGGGCGTATTGGGGTTTGTAAAAGAGACAGACAGTATAATAGTTAGCTTTGTTCGAGCTATAAAGAACTCCGTCCAGACCTAGAGTTCGAAACTTTAGAAACCTGTTCCCTACATAGACACCGGGTCGATAGTGCGTGGTGAGTTGGTGGCTCTAGAAGGTTCTCGGACGCCAGCACCGTACGACACACCGTGATTTCCAATTCATTTTGACCATTACAAAATGGCGACATTTAGAAAAGTCTCAGAGACACAAGACTAGGTGCATTGAAACCGGCTCGGCCATAGAGACAGACCCCAACGCCGGTCCGATAGCTCATTCAAGACCCCATAGCAAGGCAAGCATTGAAAAAATTGATTTTCAGCACCAATTAGGGTTTTACTCGGCACCGAAGGACCTATCGAGCCGAAACCGGGATTGAGGTCGCCTCACAGGCCTTCTCACATAATATCTGACCTGGACCCGCAGCTAGAACGTAACTATGTGTTTTATGTTTTTATTATGTTTTAAACTAAAGGCGCTGTGAATTATGGGCCTGTTCTGACATATATGATAGTTGGCTTCTAAATGAGTTGGAAAAAAGGGTTTGGTGTCAATTGGTATCAGTTTGGTGTCAAAATGACATCTAATTGACTGATGGACACTGACTTGCTAGTTGACTTTTACATTAGCAATATGTTTAAACGGAGAGGACCATCACCAAAAGTGACATTCTGAAATCAACCCTAACGAGCCATGGAGATGAACCAGAATCACTGCCCAGCTATCCCGAGTTCATCGGGCCAGTCAATTTCACATTCCTGCAGGATTTTTATAGCATGACAAATTCGTGATGGTACCTGCCCATTGAACCATATTGCAAATGCACAGTGACTTTGCAAAAGTGAGAAAACATAAACAAATGGACATGATGAAATCAACACAACGAGTGATGGAAATGTACAACTATCACTGCTCAGCCATCCTGTGTTCATCAGACCAGTCAATTTTGCATTTTTGAGCATGTCAAATTTCATATGGTAAATGCACATTGAAACATATTGCAAATGCGCGCACTTGCAATATGATTCTATAGTGTAAAACATCACCTAATGGACATGATGAAATCAAACACAACGAGTGATGGAAATGTACAACTATCACTGCTCGGGCCATCCTGTGTCCATCAGACCAGTCAATTTTGCATTTTTGAGCATGTCAAATTTCATATGGTAAATGCACATTGAAACATATTGCAAATGCGCGCGCACTTGCAATATGATTCTATAGTGTAAAAACATCACCTAATGGACATGATGAAATCAACACAACGAGTGATGGAAATGTACAACTATCACTGCCCGGCCATCCTGTGTTCCCATAGCGAGCATTAATATCAGAATGACCGGGCAAATGCATTTACAACCATATTTTTATTTTTGGTTACCAGTTGCACAACAATGCACGTGCATTTGCAATATGATTTCTATAGTGAAAAACATCACCTAATGGACATGATGAAATCAACACAACGAGTGATGGAAATGTACAACTATCACTGCTCGGCCATCCTGTGTCCATCAGACCAGTCAATTTTGCATTTTTTGAGCATGTCAAATTTCACATGGTAAATGCACATTGAAACATATTGCAAATGCGCGCACTTGCAATATGATTCTATAGTGTAAAACATCACCTAATGGACATGATGAAATCAACACAACGAGTGATGGAAATGTACAACTATCACTGCTCGGCCATCCTGTGTCCATCAGACCAGTCATTTATGCATTTTTGAGCATTTACAAATTTTTTATTTTTGGGTTAATGCAGAGTTGCACATACAAATGCACGTGCATTTGCAATATGATTCTATAGTGAAAACATCACCTAATGGACATGATGAAATCAACACAACGAGTGATGGAAATGTACAACTATCACTGCCCGGCCATCCTGTGTCCATCAGACCAGTCAATATCAGAATGACCGGAGCATTTCAAATTTTTTATTTTTGGTAACCAGTTGAACATACAATGCACGTGCATTTGCACATGATTCTATAGTGAAAAAACATCACCTAATGGACATGATGAAATCAACACAACGAGTGATGGAAATGTACAACTATCACTGCCCGGCCATCCTGTGTCCATCAGCCAGTCATTTTGCATTTTTGAGCATGTCAACCATATTTTTATTTTTGGGTTACCAGTTGCAAACATATTGCAAATGCGCGCGCACTTGCAATATGATTCTATAGTGAAAAACATCACCTAATGGACATGATGAAATCAACACAACGAGTGATGGAAATGTACAACTATCACTGCTCGGCCATCCTGTGTCCATCAGACCAGTCAATTTTGCATTTTTGAGCATGTCAAATTTCATATGGTAATGCACATTGAAAAACATATTGCAAATGCGCGCACTTGCAATATGATTCTATAGTGTAAAAACATCACCTAATGGACATGATGAAATCAACACAACGAGTGATGGAAATGTACAACTATCACTGCCCGGCCATCCTGTGTTCCCATAGCGAGCATTAATATCAGAATGACCGTAAATGCATTTACAACCATATTTTTATTTTTGGGTTACCAGTTGCACAACAATGCACGTGCATTTGCAATATGATTCTATAGTGAAAAAACATCACCTAATGGACATGATGAAATCAACACAACGAGTGATGGAAATGTACAACTATCACTGCTCGGCCATCCTGTGTCCATCAGACCAGTCAATTTTGCATTTTTGAGCATTTCAAATTTCAAAATTTCATATTGCAAATGCGCGCGCACTAATATGATTCTATAGTGTAAAAACATCACCTAATGGACATGATGAAATCATATGGAAATGCAAATGCTCGCCATCCTGTGTTCTAGTTAGCGGGCATTAATATCAGAATGACCGTAAATGCATTCACAACCATATTTTCATTTTTTAAGCTAGTGCCTATTTTCAATCACCAGTTGCACAATGCATTTACAGTCCACCATATTTTAGGGCATTTGGATAATTGGGCATTTACAACATATTTTAATTTTGTTACCAGTTGCACAACAATGCACGTGCATTTGCAATATGATTCTATAGTGAAAAAACATCACCTAATGGACATGATGAAATCAACACAACAAGTGATGGAAATGTACAACTATCACTGCTCGGCCATCCTGTGTTCATCAGACCAGTCAACTCTCACATTCCTGCAGGATTTTTATAGCATGACAAATTCGTGATGGTACCTGCCCATTGAACCATATTGCAAATGCACAGTGACTTTGCAAAAGTGAGAAAACATAAACAAATGGACATGATGAAATCAACACAACAGGTGATGGAAATGTACAACTATCACTGCTAGCAATCAGACCAGTCAATCATTTTGAGCATGTCAAATCAGCCATCATATTGCAAATGCGCGTGCACTTGCAATATGATTCTATAGTGAAAAAACATCACCTACTGACATGATGAAATCAGTCAACTATCACTGCATTTTCCATCAGACCAGTCAATTTTGCATTTTTGAGCATGTCAAATTTCATATGGTAAATGCACATTGAAACATATTGCAAAACTTGCAATATGATTCTATAGTGTAAAAACATCACCTAATGGACATGATGAAAATCAACACAACGATTGGAAAATGTACTATACTGTCCTGATAGCGAGCATTACATCACCTAAATGCTGGGTTACATGATGCAATTTGCAATATGATTCTATAGTGTAAAACATCACCTAACGAGATGATGAAATCAACACAACGAAAGTGGGAAATGTACAACTATCACTGCTCGGCCATCCTGTGTCTCATCAGACCAGTCAATTTTGCATTTTTGAGCAAGGTCAAATTTCATATGGTAATGCATTGAAACATATTGCAAATGCACGTGCACTTGCAATATGATTATATAGTGAAAAACATCACAAAATGGACATGATGAAGCCAACACAACGAGTGATGGAAAGGAACAACTATCACTGCCCGGCCATCCCGAGTTCATCAGGCCAGTCAATTTTGCATTTCTGCAGGATTTTTTGAGCATGTCAAATTTCTTACGTCATTTGGCCCACAAAAAAATCCTTATGCACAATTTAAAAAAAATATATAAAAAAATATGATAATAAAATTGGACAAAAGTATATTCATACAGTTCTTACACATGTGTAATTGACAAAAAAATTGAAAGAATTTCAAAAACGGTCCAGAAAGCACTTTTTAAGGGTGTGTAGTTTTACAAAATTTTGACATTTTTGACTTTTTGACTTCCTATGAAATCATATTGGAATTGGACAAAACATATTCCTTATGCGCATGTAAAAAAAAAAAAAATTATGATAATAAAATTGGACAAAAGTATATTCATACAGTTCTTACACATGTGTAATTGACAAAAATCGAAAGAATTTCGAAAAACGGTCCAGAAAGCACTTTTTATGGGTGTGTGAAGTTTTTACAAAATTTTGACATTTTTGACTTTTGACTTTTGACTTCCTATGAAATCATATTGGAATTGGACAAAACATATTCCTTATGCGCATATAAAAAAATTAAAAAAATTATGATAATAAAATTGGACAAAAGTATATTCATACAGTTCTTACACATGTGTAATTGACAAAAAAATCGAAAGAATTTCGAAAAACGGTCCAGAAAGCACTTTTTTAAGGGGTGATAAGTTTTTGAAAAAATTTCATTTTCAAAATTTTACTTTTGGACATTAATTTGGGTTACATATCCAATATGAACAACCCCGGTGGAGCGCATTTGCCCCCTGTTGAATTTTAAAGTGTTACAACTGGCAATTACCATATGGCATTTGCAATACACTTTGGATGAATCAACGCCAAATTGGGTGGTATTGGCCAATGTGTATATGGTTTGTCCGATGCCAATGACATGCCATTCATTTTTGTCCAATACAGGGGTATTCCCTTACAT
>NW_026277874.1:0-84620 GCF_023373465.1 Oncorhynchus keta | reverse complement strand
TATTGTATGAAAGACCAGCTAGATCTACTGTCTCTATAATATTATGACAGACCAGGTAGATCTACTGTCTCTATTATATTATGACAGATCAGCAAGATCTACTGTCTCTATTATATTATGACAGACCAGCTTGATCTACTGTCTCTATTATATTATGACAGACCAGGTAGATCTACTGTCTCTATTGTATTTTGACAGACCAGATTGATCTACTGTCTCTATTATATTATGACAGACCAGCTAGATCTACTGTCTATTGTATTATCACAGACCAGCAAGATCTACTGTCTCTATTGTATTATGACAGACCAGCTAGATCTACTGTCTCTATAATATTATGACAGAGCAGGTAGATCTACTGTCTCTATTGTATTATGACAGATCAGCAATATCTACTGTCTCTATTATATGATGACAGACCAGCTTGATCTACTGTCTCTATTATATTATGACAGACCAGGTAGATCTACTGTCTCTATTGTATTATGACAGATCAGCTAGATCTACTGTCTCTATTATATTATGACAGATCAGCTAGATCTACTGTCTCTGTTATATTTTGACAGATCAGCTAGATCTACTGTCTCTATTATAGTATGACAGACCAGCAAGATCTACTGTCTCTATTGTATTATGACAGACCAGGTAGATCTACTGTCTCTATTGTATTATCACAGACCAGCAAGATCTACTGTCTCTATTATATTATGACATACCAGCTTGATCTACTGTCTCTATTATATTATGACAGACCAGGTAGATCTACTGTCTCTATTGTATTATCACAGACCAGCAAGATCTACTGTCTCTATTATATTATGACAGACCAGCTAGATCTACTGTCTCTATTATAATATGACAGACCAGCTACATCTACTGTCTCTATTATATTATGACAGACCAGCTAGATCTACTGTCTCTATTATATTATGACAGACCAGCTAGATCTACTGTATCTATTATATTATGACAGACCAGCTAGATCTACTGTCTCTATTGTATGACATACCAGCTAGATCTACTGTCTCTATTATATTATGAAAGACCAGCTAGATCTACTGTCTCTATTATATTATGAAAGACCAGCTAGATCTACGGTCGCTATTATATTATGAAAGACCAGCTAGATCTACTGTCTCTATTATATTTTGACAGACCAGGTAGATCTACTGTCTCTATTATATTATGACAGACCAGCTAGATCTACTGTCTCTGTTATATTTTGACAGACCAGCTTGATCTACTGTCTCTATTATATTATGACAGACCAGCTAGATCTACTGTCTCTATTGTATGACAGACCAGCTAGATCTACTGTCTCTATTATATTATGACAGACCAGCTAGATCTACTGTCTCTATAATATTATGACAGACCAGGTAGATCTACTGTCTCTATTGTATTATGACAGATCAGCAAGATCTACTGTCTCTATTATATTATGACAGACCAGCTTGATCTACTGTCTCTATTATATTATGACAGACCAGGTAGATCTACTGTCTCTATTGTATTTTGACAGACCAGCTTGATCTACTGTCTCTATTATATTATGACAGACGAGGTAGATCTACTGTCTATTGTATTATCACAGACCAGCAAGATCTACTGTCTCTATTGTATTATGACAGACCAGCTAGATCTACTGTCTCTATTATATTATGACAGACCAGCTAGATCTACTGTCTCTATTGTATTATGACAGATCAGCATGATCTACTGTCTCTATTATATTATGACAGACCAGCTTGATCTACTGTCTCTATTATATTATGACAGACCAGGTAGATCTACTGTCTCTATTGTATTTTGACAGACCAGCTTGATCTACTGTCTCTATTATATTATGACAGACCAGCTAGATCTACTGTCTCTATTGTATGACAGACCAGCTAGATCTACTGTCTCTATTATATTATGACAGACCAGCTAGATCTACTGTCTCTATAATATTATGACAGACCAGGTAGATCTACTGTCTCTATTGTATTTTGACAGACCAGCTTGATCTACTGTCTCTATTATATTATGACAGACCAGCTAGATCTACTGTCTCTATAATATGACCGACCAGCTAGATCTACTGTATCTATTATATTATGACAGACCAGCTAGATCTACTGTATCTATTATATTATGACAGACCAGCTAGATCTACTGTCTCTATTGTATGACATACCAGCTAGATCTACTGTCTCTATAATATTATGACAGACCAGCTAGATCTACTGTCTCTATTATATTATGACAGACCAGGTAGATCTACTGTCTCTATTATATTATGACAGACCAGCTAGATCTACTGTCTCTATTATATTATGACAGACCAGCTAGATCTACTGTATCTATTATATTATGACAGACCAGCTAGATCTACTGTCTCTATTGTATGACATACCAGCTAGATCTACTGTCTCTATTATATTATGAAAGACCAGCTAGATCTACTGTCTCTATTATATTATGAAAGACCAGCTAGATCTACGGTCGCTATTATATTATGAAAGACCAGCTAGATCTACTGTCTCTATTATATTTTGACAGACCAGCTAGATCTACTGTCTCTATTATATTATGACAGACCAGCTAGATCTACTGTCTCTATTGTATGACAGACCAGCTAGATCTACTGTCTCTATTATATTATGACAGACCAGCTAGATCTACTGTCTCTATAATATTATGACAGACCAGGTAGATCTACTGTCTCTATTGTATTTTGACAGACCAGCTTGATCTACTGTCTCTATTATATTATGACAGACCAGGTAGATCTACTGTCTATTGTATTATCACAGACCAGCAAGATCTACTGTCTCTATTGTATTATCACAGACCAGCAAGATCTACTGTCTCTATTGTATTATGACAGACCAGGTAGATCTGCTGTCTCTATTATATTATGACAGACCAGCTAGATCTACTGTCTCTGTTATATTTTGACAGACCAGCTTGATCTACTGTCTCTATTGTATGACAGACCAGCTAGATCTACTGTCTCGATTATATTATGACAGACCAGCTAGATCTACTGTCTCTATTGTATGACAGACCAGCTAGATCTACTGTCTCTATAATATTATGACAGACCAGGTAGATCTACTGTCTCTATTATATTATGACAGATCAGCAAGATCTACTGTCTCTATTATATTATGACAGACCAGCTTGATCTACTGTCTCTATTATATTATGACAGACCAGGTAGATCTACTGTCTCTATTGTATTTTGACAGACCAGATTGATCTACTGTCTCTATTATATTATGACAGACCAGCTAGATCTACTGTCTATTGTATTATCACAGACCAGCAAGATCTACTGTCTCTATTGTATTATGACAGACCAGCTAGATCTACTGTCTCTATAATATTATGACAGAGCAGGTAGATCTACTGTCTCTATTGTATTATGACAGATCAGCAATATCTACTGTCTCTATTATATGATGACAGACCAGCTTGATCTACTGTCTCTATTATATTATGACAGACCAGGTAGATCTACTGTCTCTATTGTATTATGACAGATCAGCTAGATCTACTGTCTCTATTATATTATGACAGATCAGCTAGATCTACTGTCTCTGTTATATTTTGACAGATCAGCTAGATCTACTGTCTCTATTATAGTATGACAGACCAGCAAGATCTACTGTCTCTATTGTATTATGACAGACCAGGTAGATCTACTGTCTCTATTGTATTATCACAGACCAGCAAGATCTACTGTCTCTATTATATTATGACATACCAGCTTGATCTACTGTCTCTATTATATTATGACAGACCAGGTAGATCTACTGTCTCTATTGTATTATCACAGACCAGCAAGATCTACTGTCTCTATTATATTATGACAGACCAGCTAGATCTACTGTCTCTATTATAATATGACAGACCAGCTACATCTACTGTCTCTATTATATTATGACAGACCAGCTAGATCTACTGTCTCTATTATATTATGACAGACCAGCTAGATCTACTGTATCTATTATATTATGACATACCAGCTAGATCTACTGTCTCTATTGTATGACATACCAGCTAGATCTACTGTCTCTATTATATTATGAAAGACCAGCTAGATCTACTGTCTCTATTATATTATGAAAGACCAGCTAGATCTACGGTCGCTATTATATTATGAAAGACCAGCTAGATCTACTGTCTCTATTATATTTTGACAGACCAGGTAGATCTACTGTCTCTATTATATTATGACAGACCAGCTAGATCTACTGTCTCTGTTATATTTTGACAGACCAGCTTGATCTACTGTCTCTATTGTATGACAGACCAGCTAGATCTACTGTCTCTATTATATTATGACAGACCAGCTAGATCTACTGTCTCTATAATATTATGACAGACCAGGTAGATCTACTGTCTCTATTGTATTATGACAGATCAGCAAGATCTACTGTCTCTATTATATTATGACAGACCAGCTTGATCTACTGTCTCTATTATATTATGACAGACCAGGTAGATCTACTGTCTCTATTGTATTTTGACAGACCAGCTTGATCTACTGTCTCTATTATATTATGACAGACCAGGTAGATCTACTGTCTATTGTATTATCACAGACCAGCAAGATCTACTGTCTCTATTGTATTATGACAGACCAGCTAGATCTACTGTCTCTATTATATTATGACAGACCAGCTAGATCTACTGTCTCTATTGTATTATGACAGATCAGCAAGATCTACTGTCTCTATTATATTATGACAGACCAGCTTGATCTACTGTCTCTATTATATTATGACAGACCAGGTAGATCTACTGTCTCTATTGTATTTTGACAGACCAGCTTGATCTACTGTCTCTATTATATTATGACAGACCAGGTAGATCTACTGTCTATTTTATTTTCACAGACCAGCAAGATCTACTGTCTCTATTGTATTATGACAGACCAGCTAGATCTACTGTCTCTATAATATTGACAGACCAGCTAGATCTACTGTCGCTATTATATTATGAAAGACCAGCTAGATCTACTGTCTCTATTATAATATGACAGACCAGCTAGATCTACTGTTGCTATTATATTATGAAAGACCAGCTAGATCTACTGTCTCTATTGTATTATCACAGACCAGCTAGATCTACTGTCTCTATAATATGACCGACCAGCTAGATCTACTGTCTCTATTATATTATGACAGACCAGCTAGATCTACTGTATCTATTATATTATGACAGACCAGCTAGATCTACTGTCTCTATTGTATGACATACCAGCTAGATCTACTGTCTCTATTATATTATGACAGACCAGCTAGATCTACTGTCTCTATTATATTATGACAGACCAGCTAGATCTACTGTATCTATTATATTATGACAGACCAGCTATATCTACTGTCTCTATTGTAAGGCATACCAGCTAGATCTACTGTCTCTATTATATTATGAAAGACCAGCTAGATCTACTGTCTCTATTATATTATGAAAGACCAGCTAGATCTACTGTCGCTATTATATTATGAAAGACCAGCTAGATCTACTGTCTCTATTATATTTTGACAGACCAGGTAGATCTACTGTCTCTATTATATTATGACAGACCAGCTAGATCTACTGTCTCTGTTATATTATGACAGACCAGCTAGATCTACTGTCTCTATAATATTATGACAGACCAGGTAGATCTACTGTCTCTATTGTATTATGACAGATCAGCAAGATCTACTGTCTCTATTATATTATGACAGACCAGCTTGATCTACTGTCTCTATTGTATTATGACAGATCAGCAAGATCTACTGTCTCTATTATATTATGACAGACCAGCTAGATCTACTGTCTCTATTATATTATGACAGACCAGGTAGATCTACTGTCTCTATTGTATTTTGACAGACCAGCTTGATCTACTGTCTATATTATATTATGACAGACCAGGTAGATCTACTGTCTATTATATTATGACAGACCAGCTAGATCTACTGTCTCTATTGTATGACATACCAGCTAGATCTACTGTCTCTATTATATTATGACAGACCAGCTAGATCTACTGTCTCTATTATAATATCACAGACCAGCTAGATCTACTGTCTCTATTGTATTATGACAGACCAGCTAGATCTACTGTCTCTATTATAATATGACAGACCAGCTAGATCTACTGTCTTTATTATATTATGACAGACCAGCTATATCTACTGTCCCTATTATATTATGACAGACCAGCTAGATCTACTGTATCTATTATATTATGACAGACCAGCTAGATCTACTGTCTCTATTGTAAGACATACCAGCTAGATCTACTGTCTCTATTATAATATCACAGACCAGCTAGATCTACTGTCTTTATTATATTATGACAGACCAGCTAGATCTACTGTCGCTATTATATTATGAAAGACCAGCTAGATCTACTGTCTCTATTATAATATGACAGACCAGCTAGATCTACTGTTGCTATTATATTATGAAAGACCAGCTAGATCTACTGTCTCTATTGTATTATCACAGACCAGCTAGATCTACTGTCTCTATAATATGACCGACCAGCTAGATCTACTGTCTCTATTATATTATGACAGACCAGCTAGATCTACTGTATCTATTATATTATGACAGACCAGCTAGATCTACTGTCTCTATTGTATGACATACCAGCTAGATCTACTGTCTCTATTATATTATGACAGACCAGCTAGATCTACTGTCTCTATTATATTATGACAGACCAGCTAGATCTACTGTATCTATTATATTATGACAGACCAGCTATATCTACTGTCTCTATTGTAAGGCATACCAGCTAGATCTACTGTCTCTATTATATTATGAAAGACCAGCTAGATCTACTGTCTCTATTATATTATGAAAGACCAGCTAGATCTACTGTCGCTATTATATTATGAAAGACCAGCTAGATCTACTGTCTCTATTATATTTTGACAGACCAGGTAGATCTACTGTCTCTATTATATTATGACAGACCAGCTAGATCTACTGTCTCTGTTATATTATGACAGACCAGCTAGATCTACTGTCTCTATAATATTATGACAGACCAGGTAGATCTACTGTCTCTATTGTATTATGACAGATCAGCAAGATCTACTGTCTCTATTATATTATGACAGACCAGCTTGATCTACTGTCTCTATTGTATTATGACAGATCAGCAAGATCTACTGTCTCTATTATATTATGACAGACCAGCTAGATCTACTGTCTCTATTATATTATGACAGACCAGGTAGATCTACTGTCTCTATTGTATTTTGACAGACCAGCTTGATCTACTGTCTATATTATATTATGACAGACCAGGTAGATCTACTGTCTATTATATTATGACAGACCAGCTAGATCTACTGTCTCTATTGTATGACATACCAGCTAGATCTACTGTCTCTATTATATTATGACAGACCAGCTAGATCTACTGTCTCTATTATAATATCACAGACCAGCTAGATCTACTGTCTCTATTGTATTATGACAGACCAGCTAGATCTACTGTCTCTATTATAATATGACAGACCAGCTAGATCTACTGTCTTTATTATATTATGACAGACCAGCTATATCTACTGTCCCTATTATATTATGACAGACCAGCTAGATCTACTGTATCTATTATATTATGACAGACCAGCTAGATCTACTGTCTCTATTGTAAGACATACCAGCTAGATCTACTGTCTCTATTATAATATCACAGACCAGCTAGATCTACTGTCTCTATTGTATTATGACAGACCAGCTAGATCTACTGTCTCTATTATAATATGACAGACCAGCTAGATCTACTGTCTCTATTATATTATGACAGACCAGCTATATCTACTGTCCCTATTATATTATGACAGACCAGCTAGATCTACTGTATCTATTATATTATGACAGACCAGCTAGATCTACTGTCTCTATTATATTATGACAGACCAGGTAGATCTACTGTCTCTATTGTATTATCAAAGACCAGCAAGATCTACTGTCTCTATTGTATTATGACAGACCAGCTAGATCTACTGTCTCTATTATAATATGACAGACCAGCTAGATCTACTGTCTCTATTATATTATGACAGACCAGCTAGATCTACTGTCTCTATTGTATGACATACCAGCTAGATCTACTGTCTCTATTATATTATGACAGACCAGCTAGATATACTGTCTCTATTATATTATGACAGACCAGCTAGATCTACTGTCGCTATTGTATGACAGACCAGCTAGATATACTGTCTCTATTATATTATGACAGATCAGCTAGATCTACTGTCTCTGTTATATTTTGACAGATCAGCTAGATCTACTGTCTCTATTATATTATGACAGACCAGCAAGATCTACTGTCTCTATTGTATTATGACAGACCAGGTAGATCTACTGTCTCTATTGTATTATGACAGATCAGCAAGATCTACTGTCTCTATTATATTATGACATACCAGCTTGATCTACTGTCTCTATTATATTATGACAGACCAGGTAGATCTACTGTCTCTATTGTATTATCACAGACCAGCAAGATCTACTGTCTCTATTATATTATGACAGACCAGCTAGATCTACTGTCTCTATTATAATATCACAGACCAGCTAGATCTACTGTCTCTATTGTATTATGACAGACCAGCTAGATCTACTGTCTCTATTATAATATGACAGACCAGCTAGATATATTGTCTCTATTATATTATGACAGACCAGCTAGATCTACTGTCTCTATTATATTATGACAGAGCAGCTAGATCTACTGTATCTATTATATTATGACAGACCAGCTAGATCTACTGTCTCTATTGTATGACATACCAGCTAGATCTACTGTCTCTATTATATTATGACAGACCAGCTAGATCTACTGTCTCTATTATAATATCACAGACCAGCTAGATCTACTGTCTCTATTGTATTATGACAGACCAGCTAGATCTACTGTCTCTATTATAATATGACAGACCAGCTAGATCTACTGTATCTATTATATTATGACAGACCAGCTAGATCTACTGTCTCTATTGTAAGACATACCAGCTAGATCTACTGTCTCTATTATATTATGAAAGACCAGCTAGATCTACTGTCTCTATTATATTATGAAAGACCAGCTAGATCTACTGTCGCTATTATATTATGAAAGACCAGCTAGATCTACTGTCTCTATTATATTTTGACAGACCAGGTAGATCTACTGTCTCTGTTATATTTTGACAGACCAGCTTGATCTACTGTCTCTATTATATTATGACAGACCAGCTAGATCTACTGTCTCTATTGTATGACAGACCAGCTAGATCTACTGTCTCTATTATATTATGACAGACCAGCTAGATCTACTGTCCCTATTATATTATGACAGACCAGCTAGATCTACTGTATCTATTATATTATGACAGACCAGCTAGATCTACTGTCTCTATTGTAAGACATACCAGCTAGATCTACTGTCTCTAATATATTATGAAAGACCAGCTAGATCTACTGTCTCTATTATATTATGAAAGACCAGCTAGATCTACTGTCGCTATTATATTATGAAAGACCAGCTAGATCTACTGTCTCTATTATATTTTGACAGACCAGGTAGATCTACTGTCTCTATTATATTATGACAGACCAGCTAGATCTACTGTCTCTGTTATATTTTGACAGACCAGCTTGATCTACTGTCTCTATTATATTATGACAGACCAGCTAGATCTACTGTCTCTATTGTATGACAGACCAGCTAGATCTACTGTCTCTATTATATTATGACAGACCAGCTAGATCTACTGTCTCTATAATATTATGACAGACCAGGTAGATCTACTGTCTCTATTGTATTATGACAGATCAGCAAGATCTACTGTCTCTATTATATTATGACAGACCAGCTTGATCTACTGTCTCTATTATATTATGACAGACCAGCTAGATCTACTGTCTCTATTGTATGACATACCAGCTAGATCTACTGTCTCTATTATATTATGACAGACCAGCTAGATCTACTGTCTCTATTATATTATGACAGACCAGCTAGATCTACTGTATCTATTATATTATGACAGACCAGCTATATCTACTGTCTCTATTGTAAGGCATACCAGCTAGATCTACTGTCTCTATAATATTATGACAGACCAGGTAGATCTACTGTCTCTATTGTATTATGACAGATCAGCAAGATCTACTGTCTCTATTATATTATGACAGACCAGCTTGATCTACTGTCTCTATTATATTATGACAGACCAGGTAGATCTACTGTCTCTATTGTATTTTGACAGACCAGCTTGATCTACTGTCTCTATTATATTATGACAGACGAGGTAGATCTACTGTCTATTGTATTATCACAGACCAGCAAGATCTACTGTCTCTATTGTATTATGACAGACCAGCTAGATCTACTGTCTCTATTATATTATGACAGACCAGCTAGATCTACTGTCTCTATTGTATTATGACAGATCAGCAAGATCTACTGTCTCTATTATATTATGACAGACCAGCTTGATCTATTGTCTCTATTATATTATGACAGACCAGGTAGATCTACTGTCTCTATTGTATTTTGACAGACCAGCTTGATCTACTGTCTCTATTATATTATGACAGACCAGGTAGATCTACTGTCTATTTTATTTTCACAGACCAGCAAGATCTACTGTCTCTATTGTATTATGACAGACCAGCTAGATCTACTGTCTCTATAATATTGACAGACCAGCTAGATCTACTGTCGCTATTATATTATGAAAGACCAGCTAGATCTACTGTCTCTATTATAATATGACAGACCAGCTAGATCTACTGTTGCTATTATATTATGAAAGACCAGCTAGATCTACTGTCTCTATTGTATTATCACAGACCAGCTAGATCTACTGTCTCTATAATATGACCGACCAGCTAGATCTACTGTCTCTATTATATTATGACAGACCAGCTAGATCTACTGTATCTATTATATTATGACAGACCAGCTAGATCTACTGTCTCTATTGTATGACATACCAGCTAGATCTACTGTCTCTATTATATTATGACAGACCAGCTAGATCTACTGTCTCTATTATATTATGACAGACCAGCTAGATCTACTGTATCTATTATATTATGACAGACCAGCTATATCTACTGTCTCTATTGTAAGGCATACCAGCTAGATCTACTGTCTCTATTATATTATGAAAGACCAGCTAGATCTACTGTCTCTATTATATTATGAAAGACCAGCTAGATCTACTGTCGCTATTATATTATGAAAGACCAGCTAGATCTACTGTCTCTATTATATTTTGACAGACCAGGTAGATCTACTGTCTCTATTATATTATGACAGACCAGCTAGATCTACTGTCTCTGTTATATTATGACAGACCAGCTAGATCTACTGTCTCTATAATATTATGACAGACCAGGTAGATCTACTGTCTCTATTGTATTATGACAGATCAGCAAGATCTACTGTCTCTATTATATTATGACAGACCAGCTTGATCTACTGTCTCTATTATATTATGACAGACCAGGTAGATCTACTGTCTCTATTGTATTTTGACAGACCAGCTTGATCTACTGTCTATATTATATTATGACAGACCAGGTAGATCTACTGTCTATTGTATTATCACAGACCAGCAAGATCTACTGTCTCTATTGTATTATGACAGACCAGCTAGATCTACTGTCTCTATTATATTATGACAGACCAGCTAGATCTACTGTCTCTATTGTATGACAGACCAGCTATATCTACTGTCTCTATTGTAAGGCATACCAGCTAGATCTACTGTCTCTATTATATTATGAAAGACCAGCTAGATCTACTGTCTCTATTATATTATGAAAGACCAGCTAGATCTACTGTCGCTATTATATTATGAAAGACCAGCTAGATCTACTGTCTCTATTATATTTTGACAGACCAGGTAGATCTACTGTCTCTATTATATTATGACAGACCAGCTAGATCTACTGTCTCTGTTATATTATGACAGACCAGCTAGATCTACTGTCTCTATAATATTATGACAGACCAGGTAGATCTACTGTCTCTATTGTATTATGACAGATCAGCAAGATCTACTGTCTCTATTATATTATGACAGACCAGCTTGATCTACTGTCTCTATTATATTATGACAGACCAGGTAGATCTACTGTCTCTATTGTATTTTGACAGACCAGCTTGATCTACTGTCTATATTATATTATGACAGACCAGGTAGATCTACTGTCTATTGTATTATCACAGACCAGCAAGATCTACTGTCTCTATTGTATTATGACAGACCAGCTAGATCTACTGTCTCTATTATATTATGACAGACCAGCTAGATCTACTGTCTCTATAATATTATGACAGACCAGGTAGATCTACTGTCTCTATTGTATTATGACAGATCAGCAAGATCTACTGTCTCTATTATATTATGACAGACCAGCTTGATCTACTGTCTCTATTATATTATGACAGACCAGGTAGATCTACTGTCTCTATTGTATTTTGACAGACCAGCTTGATCTACTGTCTCTATTATATTATGACAGACCAGGTAGATCTACTGTCTATTTTATTATCACAGACCAGCAAGATCTACTGTCTCTATTGTATTATGACAGACCAGCTAGATCTACTGTCTCTATAATATTGACAGACCAGCTAGATCTACTGTCGCTATTATATTATGAAAGACCAGCTAGATCTACTGTCTCTATTATAATATGACAGACCAGCTAGATCTACTGTTGCTATTATATTATGAAAGACCAGCTAGATCTACTGTCTCTATTGTATTATCACAGACCAGCAAGATCTACTGTCTCTATTATATTATGACAGACCAGCTAGATATACTGTCTCTATTATATTATGACAGACCAGCTATATCTACTGTCTATATTATATTACGACAGACCAGCTAGATCTACTGTTTCTATTGTATTATGACAGACCAGCTAGATCTACTGTCTCTATAATATTGACAGACCAGCTAGATCTACTGTCGCTATTATATTATGAAAGACCAGCTAGATCTACTGTCTCTATTATAATATGACAGACCAGCTAGATCTACTGTTGCTATTATATTATGAAAGACCAGCTAGATCTACTGTCTCTATTGTATTATCACAGACCAGCTAGATCTACTGTCTCTATAATATGACCGACCAGCTAGATCTACTGTCTCTATTATATTATGACAGACCAGCTAGATCTACTGTATCTATTATATTATGACAGACCAGCTAGATATACTGTCTCTATTGTATGACATACCAGCTAGATCTACTGTCTCTATTATATTATGACAGACCAGCTAGATCTACTGTCTCTATTATATTATGACAGACCAGCTAGATCTACTGTATCTATTATATTATGACAGACCAGCTATATCTACTGTCTCTATTGTAAGGCATACCAGCTAGATCTACTGTCTCTATTATATTATGAAAGACCAGCTAGATCTACTGTCTCTATTATATTATGAAAGACCAGCTAGATCTACTGTCGCTATTATATTATGAAAGACCAGCTAGATCTACTGTCTCTATTATATTTTGACAGACCAGGTAGATCTACTGTCTCTATTATATTATGACAGACCAGCTAGATCTACTGTCTCTGTTATATTATGACAGACCAGCTAGATCTACTGTCTCTATAATATTATGACAGACCAGGTAGATCTACTGTCTCTATTGTATTATGACAGATCAGCAAGATCTACTGTCTCTATTATATTATGACAGACCAGCTTGATCAGTGTCTCCTGACCCCTCCTGTCTCAGCCTCCAGTATTTATGCTGCAGTAGTTTATGTGTCGGGGGGCTAGGGTCAGTTTGTTATATCTGGAGTACTTCTCCTGTCCTATTCGGTGTCCTGTGTGAATCTAAGTGTGCGTTCTCTAATTCTCTCCTTCTCTCTTTCTTTCTCTCTCTCGGAGGACCTGAGCCCTAGGACCATGTCCCAGGACTACCTGACATGAGGACTCCTTGCTGTCCCCAGTCCACCTGGCCATGCTCCTGCTCCAGTTTCAACTGACCTGAGCCCTAGGACCGTGCCCCAGGACTACCTGACATGAAGGCTCCTTGCTGTCCCCAGTCCACCTGACTGTGCTGCTGCTCCAGTTTCAACTGTTCTGCCTTATTATTATTCGACCATGCTGGTCATTTATGAACATTTGAACATCTTGGTCATGTTCTGTTATAATCTCTACCCGGCACAGCCAGAAGAGGACTGGCCACCCCACATAGCCCGGTTCCTCTCTAGGTTTCTTCCTAGGTTTTGGCCTTTCTAGGGAGTTTTTCCTAGCCACCGTGCTTTTACACCTGCATTGTTTGCTGTTTGGGGTTTTAGGCTGGGTTTCTGTACAGCACTTTGAGATATCAGCTGATGTACGAAGGGCTATATAAATGAATTTGATTTGATTTGATTTGATTTGATCTACTGTCTCTATTATATTATGACAGACCAGGTAGATCTACTGTCTCTATTGTATTTTGACAGACCAGCTTGATCTACTGTCTATATTATATTATGACAGACCAGGTAGATCTACTGTCTATTGTATTATCACAGACCAGCAAGATCTACTGTCTCTATTGTATTATGACAGACCAGCTAGATCTACTGTCTCTGTTATATTATGACAGACCAGCTAGATCTACTGTCTCTATAATATTATGACAGACCAGGTAGATCTACTGTCTCTATTGTATTATGACAGATCAGCAAGATCTACTGTCTCTATTATATTATGACAGACCAGCTTGATCTACTGTCTCTATTATATTATGACAGACCAGGTAGATCTACTGTCTATTTTATTATCACAGACCAGCAAGATCTACTGTCTCTATTGTATTATGACAGACCAGCTAGATCTACTGTCTCTATAATATTGACAGACCAGCTAGATCTACTGTCGCTATTATATTATGAAAGACCAGCTAGATCTACTGTCTCTATTATAATATGACAGACCAGCTAGATCTACTGTTGCTATTATATTATGAAAGACCAGCTAGATCTACTGTCTCTATTGTATTATCACAGACCAGCAAGATCTACTGTCTCTATTATATTATGACAGACCAGCTAGATATACTGTCTCTATTATATTATGACAGACCAGCTATATCTACTGTCTATATTATATTACGACAGACCAGCTAGATCTACTGTTTCTATTGTATTATGACAGACCAGCTAGATCTACTGTCTCTATAATATGACCGACCAGCTAGATCAACTGTCTCTATTATATTATGACAGACCAGCTAGATCTACTGTATCTATTATATTATGACAGACCAGCTAGATCTACTGTCTCTATTGTATGACATACCAGCTAGATCTACTGTCTCTATAATATTATGACAGACCAGCTAGATCTACTGTCTCTATTATATTATGACAGACCAGGTAGATCTACTGTCTCTATTGTATTATCAAAGACCAGCAAGATCGATCTACTGTCTCTATTGTATTATGACAGACCAGCTAGATCTACTGTCTCTATTATAATATGACAGACCAGCTAGATCTACTGTCTCTATTATATTATGACAGACCAGCTAGATCTACTGTCTCTATTGTATGACATACCAGCTAGATCTACTGTCTCTATTATATTATGAAAGACCAGCTAGATATACTGTATCTATTATATTATGACAAACCAGCTAGATCTACTGTCTCTATTGTATGACATACCAGCTAGATCTACTGTCTCTATTATATTATGACAGACCAGCTAGATATACTGTCTCTATTATATTATGACAGACCAGCTAGATCTACTGTCGCTAATGTATGACATACCAGCTAGATCTACTGTCTCTATTGTATTATGACAGATCAGCAATATCTACTGTCTATATTATATTATGACAGACCAGCTTGATCTACTGTCTCTATTATATTATGACAGACCAGGTAGATCAACTGTCTCTATTGTATTATGACAGATCAGCTAAATCTACTGTCTCTATTATATTATGACAGATCAGCTAGATCTACTGTCTCTGTTATATTTTGACAGATCAGCTAGATCTACTGTCTCTATTATATTATGACAGACCAGCTAGATCTACTGTCTCTGTTATATTTTGACAGACCAGCTTGATCTACTGTCTCTATTATATTATGACAGACCAGCTAGCTCTACTGTCTCTATTGTATGACAGACCAGCGAGATCTACTGTCTCTATTATATTATGACAGACCAGCTAGATCTACTGTCTCTATTGTATGACAGACCAGCTAGATCTACTGTCTCTATTATATTTTGACAGACCAGGTAGATCTACTGTCTCTATTGTATTATGACAGATCAGCAAGATCTACTGTCTCTATTATATTATGACAGACCAGCTTGATCTACTGTCTCTATTATATTATGACAGACCAGGTAGATCTACTGTCTCTATTGTATTTTGACAGACCAGCTTGATCTACTGTCTCTATTATATTATGACAGACCAGGTAGATCTACTGTCTCTATAATATTATGACAGACCAGGTAGATCTACTGTCTCTATTGTATTATGACAGATCAGCAATATCTACTGTCTATATTATATTATGACAGACCAGCTTGATCTACTGTCTCTATTATATTATGACAGACCAGGTAGATCAACTGTCTCTATTGTATTATGACAGATCAGCTAAATCTACTGTCTCTATTATATTATGACAGATCAGCTAGATCTACTGTCTCTGTTATATTTTGACAGATCAGCTAGATCTACTGTCTCTATTATATTATGACAGACCAGCAAGATCTACTGTCTCTATTGTATTATGACAGACCAGGTAGATCTACTGTCTCTATTGTATTATGACAGATCAGCAAGATCTACTGTCTCTATTATATTATGACATACCAGCTTGATCTACTGTCTCTATTATATTATGACAGACCAGGTAGATCTACTGTCTCTATTGTATTATCACAGACCAGCAAGATCTACTGTCTCTATTATATTATGACAGACCAGCTAGATCTACTGTCTCTATTATAATATGACAGACCAGCTAGATCTACTGTCTCTATTGTATTATGACAGACCAGCTAGATCTACTGTCTCTATTATATTATGACAGACCAGCTAGATCTACTGTATCTATTATATTATGGCAGACCAGCTAGATCTACTGTCTCTATTGTATGACATACCAGCTAGATCTACTGTCTCTATTATATTATGACAGACCAGCTAGATCTACTGTCTCTATTATAATATCACAGACCAGCTAGATCTACTGTCTGTATTGTATTATGACAGACCAGCTAGATCTACTGTCTCTATTATAATATGACAGACCAGCTAGATCTACTGTCTCTATTATATTATGACAGACCAGCTAGATCTACTGTCTCTATTATATTATGACAGACCAGCTAGATCTACTGTATCTATTATATTATGACAGACCAGCTAGATCTACTGTCTCTATTGTATGACATACCAGCTAGATCTACTGTCTCTATTATATTATGAAAGACCAGCTAGATCTACTGTCTCTATTATATTATGAAAGACCAGCTAGATCTACTGTCGCTATTATATTATGAAAGACCAGCTAGATCTACTGTCTCTTATATTTTGACAGACCAGGTAGATCTACTGTCTCTATTGTATGACAGACCAGCGAGATCTACTGTCTCTATTATATTATGACAGACCAGCTAGATCTACTGTCTCTATAATATTATGACAGACCAGGTAGATCTACTGTCTCTATTGTATTATGACAGATCAGCAAGATCTACTGTCTCTATTATATTATGACAGACCAGCTTGATCTACTGTCTCTATTATATTATGACAGACCAGGTAGATCTACTGTCTCTATTGTATTTTGACAGACCAGCTTGATCTACTGTCTCTATTATATTATGACAGACCAGGTAGATCTACTGTCTCTATTGTATTTTGACAGACCAGCTTGATCTACTGTCTCTATTATATTATGACAGACCAGGTAGATCTACTGTCTCTATAATATAATGACAGACCAGGTAGATCTACTGTCTCTATTGTATTATGACAGATCAGCAATATCTACTGTCTATATTATATTATGACAGACCAGCTTGATCTACTGTCTCTATTATATTATGACAGACCAGGTAGATCTACTGTCTCTATTGTATTATGACAGATCAGCTAAATCTACTGTCTCTATTATATTATGACAGATCAGCTAGATCTACTGTCTCTATAATATTATGACAGACCAGCTAGATCTACTGTCTCTATTATATTATGACAGACCAGGTAGATCTACTGTCTCTATTGTATTATCAAAGACCAGCAAGATCGATCTACTGTCTCTATTGTATTATGACAGACCAGCTAGATCTACTGTCTCTATTATAATATGACAGACCAGCTAGATCTACTGTCTCTATTATATTATGACAGACCAGCTAGATCTACTGTCTCTATTGTATGACATACCAGCTAGATCTACTGTCTCTATTATATTATGAAAGACCAGCTAGATATACTGTATCTATTATATTATGACAAACCAGCTAGATCTACTGTCTCTATTGTATGACATACCAGCTAGATCTACTGTCTCTATTATATTATGACAGACCAGCTAGATATACTGTCTCTATTATATTATGACAGACCAGCTAGATCTACTGTCGCTAATGTATGACATACCAGCTAGATCTACTGTCTCTATTGTATTATGACAGATCAGCAATATCTACTGTCTATATTATATTATGACAGACCAGCTTGATCTACTGTCTCTATTATATTATGACAGACCAGGTAGATCAACTGTCTCTATTGTATTATGACAGATCAGCTAAATCTACTGTCTCTATTATATTATGACAGATCAGCTAGATCTACTGTCTCTGTTATATTTTGACAGATCAGCTAGATCTACTGTCTCTATTATATTATGACAGACCAGCTTGATCTACTGTCTCTATTATATTATGACAGACCAGCTAGATCTACTGTCTCTATTGTATGACAGACCAGCGAGATCTACTGTCTCTATTATATTATGACAGACCAGCTAGATCTACTGTCTCTATTGTATGACAGACCAGCTAGATCTACTGTCTCTATTATATTTTGACAGACCAGGTAGATCTACTGTCTCTATTGTATTATGACAGATCAGCAAGATCTACTGTCTCTATTATATTATGACAGACCAGCTTGATCTACTGTCTCTATTATATTATGACAGACCAGGTAGATCTACTGTCTCTATTGTATTTTGACAGACCAGCTTGATCTACTGTCTCTATTATATTATGACAGACCAGGTAGATCTACTGTCTCTATAATATTATGACAGACCAGGTAGATCTACTGTCTCTATTGTATTATGACAGATCAGCAATATCTACTGTCTATATTATATTATGACAGACCAGCTTGATCTACTGTCTCTATTATATTATGACAGACCAGGTAGATCAACTGTCTCTATTGTATTATGACAGATCAGCTAAATCTACTGTCTCTATTATATTATGACAGATCAGCTAGATCTACTGTCTCTGTTATATTTTGACAGATCAGCTAGATCTACTGTCTCTATTATATTATGACAGACCAGCAAGATCTACTGTCTCTATTGTATTATGACAGACCAGGTAGATCTACTGTCTCTATTGTATTATGACAGATCAGCAAGATCTACTGTCTCTATTATATTATGACATACCAGCTTGATCTACTGTCTCTATTATATTATGACAGACCAGGTAGATCTACTGTCTCTATTGTATTATCACAGACCAGCAAGATCTACTGTCTCTATTATATTATGACAGACCAGCTAGATCTACTGTCTCTATTATAATATCACAGACCAGCTAGATCTACTGTCTCTATTGTATTATGACAGACCAGCTAGATCTACTGTCTCTATTATAATATGACAGACCAGCTAGATCTACTGTCTCTATTATATTATGACAGACCAGCTAGATCTACTGTCTCTATTATATTATGACAGACCAGCTAGATCTACTGTATCTATTATATTATGGCAGACCAGCTAGATCTACTGTCTCTATTGTATGACATACCAGCTAGATCTACTGTCTCTATTATATTATGACAGACCAGCTAGATCTACTGTCTCTATTATAATATCACAGACCAGCTAGATCTACTGTCTCTATTGTATTATGACAGACCAGCTAGATCTACTGTCTCTATTATAATATGACAGACCAGCTAGATTTACTGTCTCTATTATATTATGACAGACCAGCTAGATCTACTGTCTCTATTATATTATGACAGACCAGCTAGATCTACTGTATCTATTATATTATGACAGACCAGCTAGATCTACTGTCTCTATTGTATGACATACCAGCTAGATCTACTGTCTCTATTATATTATGAAAGACCAGCTAGATCTACTGTCTCTATTATATTATGAAAGACCAGCTAGATCTACTGTCGCTATTATATTATGAAAGACCAGCTAGATCTACTGTCTCTTATATTTTGACAGACCAGCTTGATCTACTGTCTCTATTATATTATGACAGACCAGGTAGATCTACTGTCTCTATTGTATTATGACAGATCAGCTAAATCTACTGTCTCTATTATATTATGACAGATCAGCTAGATCTACTGTCTCTGTTATATTTTGACAGATCAGCTAGATCTACTGTCTCTATTATATTATGACAGACCAGCAAGATCTACTGTCTCTATTGTATTATGACAGACCAGGTAGATCTACTGTCTCTATTATAATATGACAGACCAGCTAGATCTACTGTCTCTATTATATTATGACATACCAGCTTGATCTACTGTCTCTATTATATTATGACAGACCAGGTAGATCTACTGTCTCTATTGTATTATCACAGACCAGCAAGATCTACTGTCTCTATTATATTATGACAGACCAGCTAGATCTACTGTCTCTATTATAATATCACAGACCAGCTAGATCTACTGTCTCTATTGTATTATGACAGACCAGCTAGATCTACTGTCTCTATTATAATATGACAGACCAGCTAGATCTACTGTCTCTATTATATTATGACAGACCAGCTAGATCTACTGTCTCTATTATATTATGACAGACCAGCTAGATCTACTGTATCTATTATATTATGGCAGACCAGCTAGATCTACTGTCTCTATTGTATGACATACCAGCTAGAGCTACTGTCTCTATTATAATATCACAGACCAGCTAGATCTACTGTCTCTATTGTATTATGACAGACCAGCTAGATCTACTGTCTCTATTATAATATGACAGACCAGCTAGATCTACTGTCTCTATTATATTATGACAGACCAGCTAGATCTACTGTCTCTATTATATTATGACAGACCAGCTAGATCTACTGTCTCTATTATATTATGACAGACCAGCTAGATCTACTGTCTCTATTGTATGACATACCAGCTAGATCTACTGTCTCTATTATATTATGAAAGACCAGCTAGATCTACTGTCTCTATTATATTATGAAAGACCAGCTAGATCTACTGTCGCTATTATATTATGAAAGACCAGCTAGATCTACTGTCTCTTATATTTTGACAGACCAGGTAGATCTACTGTCTCTATTATATTATGACAGACCAGCTAGATCTACTGTCTCTGTTATATTTTGACAGACCAGCTTGATCTACTGTCTCTATTATATTATGACAGACCAGCTAGATCTACTGTCTCTATTGTATGACAGACCAGCGAGATCTACTGTCTCTATTATATTATGACAGACCAGCTAGATCTACTGTCTCTATAATATTATGACAGACCAGGTAGATCTACTGTCTCTATTGTATTATGACAGATCAGCAAGATCTACTGTCTCTATTATATTATGACAGACCAGCTTGATCTACTGTCTCTATTATATTATGACAGACCAGGTAGATCTACTGTCTCTATTGTATTATGACAGATCAGCTAAATCTACTGTCTCTATTATATTATGACAGATCAGCTAGATCTACTGTCTCTGTTATATTTTGACAGATCAGCTAGATCTACTGTCTCTATTATATTATGACAGACCAGCAAGATCTACTGTCTCTATTGTATTATGACAGACCAGGTAGATCTACTGTCTCTATTGTATTTTGACAGATCAGCAAGATCTACTGTCTCTATTATATTATGACATACCAGCTTGATCTACTGTCTCTATTATATTATGACAGACCAGGTAGATCTACTGTCTCTATTGTATTATCACAGACCAGCAAGATCTACTGTCTCTATTATATTATGACAGACCAGCTAGATCTACTGTCTCTATTATATTATGAAAGACCAGCTAGATCTACTGTCGCTATTATATTATGAAAGACCAGCTAGATCTACTGTCTCTATTGTATGACATACCAGCTAGATCTACTGTCTCTATTATATTATGACAGACCAGCTAGATCTACTGTATCTATTATATTATGACAGACCAGCTAGATATACTGTCTCTATTGTATGACATACCAGCTAGATCTACTGTCTCTATTATATTATGACAGACCAGCTAGATCTACTGTCTCTATTATATTATGACAGACCAGGTATATCTACTGTCTCTATTGTATTATCAAAGACCAGCAAGATCTACTGTCTCTATTATATTATGACAGACCAGGTAGATCTGCTGTCTATTGTATCATCACAGACCAGCAAGATCTACTGTCTCTATTGTATTATGACAGACCAGCTAGATCTACTGTCTCTATTATATTATAACAGACCAGCTAGATCTACTGTCTCTATAATATTATGACAGACCAGGTAGATCTACTGTCTCTATTGTATTATGACAGATCAGCAAGATCTACTGTCTCTATTATATTATGACAGACCAGCTTGATCTACTGTCTCTATTATATTATGACAGACCAGCTAGATCTACTGTCTCTATAATATTGACAGACCAGCTAGATCTACTGTCGCTATTATATTATGAAAGACCAGCTAGATCTACTGTCTCTATTATAATATGACAGACCAGCTAGATCTACTGTTGCTATTATATTATGAAAGACCAGCTAGATCTACTGTCTCTATTGTATTATCACAGACCAGCAAGATCTACTGTCTCTATTATATTATGACAGACCAGCTAGATATACTGTCTCTATTATATTATGACAGACCAGCTAGATCTACTGTCTCTATTATATTATGAAAGACCAGCTAGATCTACTGTCGCTATTATATTATGAAAGACCAGCTAGATCTACTGTCTCTATTGTATGACATACCAGCTAGATCTACTGTCTCTATTATATTATGACAGACCAGCTAGATCTACTGTATCTATTATATTATGACAGACCAGCTAGATCTACTGTCTCTATTGTATGACATACCAGCTAGATCTACTGTCTCTATTATATTATGACAGACCAGCTAGATCTACTGTCTCTATTATATTATGACAGACCAGGTATATCTACTGTCTCTATTGTATTATCAAAGACCAGCAAGATCTACTGTCTCTATTGTATTATGACAGACCAGCTAGATCTACTGTCTCTATTATATTATGACAGACCAGCTAGATCTACTGTCTCTATTATATTATGAAAGACCAGCTAGATCTACTGTCGCTATTATATTATGAAAGACCAGCTAGATCTACTGTCTCTATTGTATGACATACCAGCTAGATCTACTGTCTCTATTATATTATGACAGACCAGCTAGATCTACTGTATCTATTATATTATGACAGACCAGCTAGATCTACTGTCTCTATTGTATGACATACCAGCTAGATCTACTGTCTCTATTATATTATGACAGACCAGCTAGATCTACTGTCTCTATTATATTATGACAGACCAGGTATATCTACTGTCTCTATTGTATTATCAAAGACCAGCAAGATCTACTGTCTCTATTGTATTATGACAGACCAGCTAGATCTACTGTCTCTATTATATTATGACAGACCAGCTAGATCTACTGTCTCTATAATATTGACAGACCAGCTAGATCTACTGTCGCTATTATATTATGAAAGACCAGCTAGATCTACTGTCTCTATTATAATATGACAGACCAGCTAGATCTACTGTTGCTATTATATTATGAAAGACCAGCTAGATCTACTGTCTCTATTGTATTATCACAGACCAGCAAGATCTACTGTCTCTATTATATTATGACAGACCAGCTAGATATACTGTCTCTATTATATTATGACAGACCAGCTAGATCTACTGTCTCTATTATATTATGAAAGACCAGCTAGATCTACTGTCGCTATTATATTATGAAAGACCAGCTAGATCTACTGTCTCTATTGTATGACATACCAGCTAGATCTACTGTCTCTATTATATTATGACAGACCAGCTAGATCTACTGTATCTATTATATTATGACAGACCAGCTAGATCTACTGTCTCTATTGTATGACATACCAGCTAGATCTACTGTCTCTATTATATTATGACAGACCAGCTAGATCTACTGTCTCTATTATATTATGACAGACCAGGTATATCTACTGTCTCTATTGTATTATCAAAGACCAGCAAGATCTACTGTCTCTATTGTATTATGACAGACCAGCTAGATCTACTGTCTCTATTATATTATGAAAGACCAGCTAGATCTACTGTCTCTATTATATTTTGACAGATCAGGTAGATCTACTGTCTCTATTATATTATGACAGACCAGCTAGATCTACTGTCTCTATAATATTGACAGACCAGCTAGATCTACTGTCGCTATTATATTATGAAAGACCAGCTAGATCTACTGTCTCTATTATAACATGACAGACCAGCTAGATCTACTGTTGCTATTATATTATGAAAGACCAGCTAGATCTACTGTCTCTATTGTATTATCACAGACCAGCAAGATCTACTGTCTCTATTATATTATGACAGACCAGCTAGATATACTGTCTCTATTATATTATGACAGACCAGCTAGATCTACTGTCTCTATTATATTATGAAAGACCAGCTAGATCTACTGTCGCTATTATATTATGAAAGACCAGCTAGATCTACTGTCTCTATTGTATGACATACCAGCTAGATCTACTGTCTCTATTATATTATGACAGACCAGCTAGATCTACTGTATCTATTATATTATGACAGACCAGCTAAATCTACTGTCTCTATTGTATGACATACCAGCTAGATCTACTGTCTCTATTATATTATGACAGACCAGCTAGATCTACTGTCTCTATTATATTATGACAGACCAGGTATATCTACTGTCTCTATTGTATTATCAAAGACCAGCAATATCTACTGTCTCTATTGTATTATGACAGACCAGCTAGATCTACTGTCTCTGTTATATTTTGACAGACCAGCTTGATCTACTGTCTCTATTATATTATGACAGACCAGGTAGATCTACTGTCTCTATTGTATTATGACAGATCAGCAAGATCTACTGTCTCTATTATATTATGACAGACCAGCTTGATCTACTGTCTCTATTATATTATGACAGACCAGGTAGATCTACTGTCTCTATTGTATTATGACAGATCAGCTAAATCTACTGTCTCTATTATATTATGACAGATCAGCTAGATCTACTGTCTCTGTTATATTTTGACAGATCAGCTAGATCTACTGTCTCTATTATATTATGACAGACCAGCAAGATCTACTGTCTCTATTGTATTATGACAGACCAGGTAGATCTACTGTCTCTATTGTATTTTGACAGATCAGCAAGATCTACTGTCTCTATTATATTATGACATACCAGCTTGATCTACTGTCTCTATTATATTATGACAGACCAGGTAGATCTACTGTCTCTATTGTATTATCACAGACCAGCAAGATCTACTGTCTCTATTATATTATGACAGACCAGCTAGATCTACTGTCTCTATTATATTATGAAAGACCAGCTAGATCTACTGTCGCTATTATATTATGAAAGACCAGCTAGATCTACTGTCTCTATTGTATGACATACCAGCTAGATCTACTGTCTCTATTATATTATGACAGACCAGCTAGATCTACTGTATCTATTATATTATGACAGACCAGCTAGATATACTGTCTCTATTGTATGACATACCAGCTAGATCTACTGTCTCTATTATATTATGACAGACCAGCTAGATCTACTGTCTCTATTATATTATGACAGACCAGGTATATCTACTGTCTCTATTGTATTATCAAAGACCAGCAAGATCTACTGTCTCTATTATATTATGACAGACCAGGTAGATCTGCTGTCTATTGTATCATCACAGACCAGCAAGATCTACTGTCTCTATTGTATTATGACAGACCAGCTAGATCTACTGTCTCTATTATATTATAACAGACCAGCTAGATCTACTGTCTCTATAATATTATGACAGACCAGGTAGATCTACTGTCTCTATTGTATTATGACAGATCAGCAAGATCTACTGTCTCTATTATATTATGACAGACCAGCTTGATCTACTGTCTCTATTATATTATGACAGACCAGCTAGATCTACTGTCTCTATAATATTGACAGACCAGCTAGATCTACTGTCGCTATTATATTATGAAAGACCAGCTAGATCTACTGTCTCTATTATATTATGACAGACCAGCTAGATCTACTGTTGCTATTATATTATGAAAGACCAGCTAGATCTACTGTCTCTATTGTATTATCACAGACCAGCAAGATCTACTGTCTCTATTATATTATGACAGACCAGCTAGATATACTGTCTCTATTATATTATGACAGACCAGCTAGATCTACTGTCTCTATTATATTATGACAGACCAGCTAGATCTACTGTCTCTATTATATTATGAAAGACCAGCTAGATCTACTGTCTCTATTGTATGACATACCAGCTAGATCTACTGTCTCTATTATATTATGACAGACCAGCTAGATCTACTGTATCTATTATATTATGACAGACCAGCTAGATCTACTGTCTCTATTGTATGACATACCAGCTAGATCTACTGTCTCTATTATATTATGACAGACCAGCTAGATCTACTGTCTCTATTATATTATGACAGACCAGGTATATCTACTGTCTCTATTGTATTATCAAAGACCAGCAAGATCTACTGTCTCTATTGTATTATGACAGACCAGCTAGATCTACTGTCTCTATTATATTATGACAGACCAGCTAGATCTACTGTCTCTATTATATTATGACAGACCAGCTTGATCTACTGTCTCTATTATATTATGACAGACCAGGTAGATCTACTGTCTCTATTGTATTTTGACAGACCAGCTTGATCTACTGTCTCTATTATATTATGACAGACCAGGTAGATCTGCTGTCTATTGTATCATCACAGACCAGCAAGATCTACTGTCTCTATTGTATTATGACAGACCAGCTAGATCTACTGTCTCTATTATATTATAACAGACCAGCTAGATCTACTGTCTCTATAATATTATGACAGACCAGGTAGATCTACTGTCTCTATTGTATTATGACAGATCAGCAAGATCTACTGTCTCTATTATATTATGACAGACCAGCTTGATCTACTGTCTCTATTATATTATGACAGACCAGCTAGATCTACTGTCTCTATAATATTGACAGACCAGCTAGATCTACTGTCGCTATTATATTATGAAAGACCAGCTAGATCTACTGTATCTATTATATTATGACAGACCAGCTAGATCTACTGTCTCTATTGTATGACATACCAGCTAGATCTACTGTCTCTATTATATTATGACAGACCAGCTAGATCTACTGTCTCTATTATATTATGACAGACCAGGTATATCTACTGTCTCTATTGTATTATCAAAGACCAGCAAGATCTACTGTCTCTATTGTATTATGACAGACCAGCTAGATCTACTGTCTCTATTATATTATGACAGACCAGCTAGATCTACTGTCTCTATAATATTGACAGACCAGCTAGATCTACTGTCGCTATTATATTATGAAAGACCAGCTAGATCTACTGTCTCTATTATAATATGACAGACCAGCTAGATCTACTGTTGCTATTATATTATGAAAGACCAGCTAGATCTACTGTCTCTATTGTATTATCACAGACCAGCAAGATCTACTGTCTCTATTATATTATGACAGACCAGCTAGATATACTGTCTCTATTATATTATGACAGACCAGCTAGATCTACTGTCTCTATTATATTATGAAAGACCAGCTAGATCTACTGTCGCTATTATATTATGAAAGACCAGCTAGATCTACTGTCTCTATTGTATGACATACCAGCTAGATCTACTGTCTCTATTATATTATGACAGACCAGCTAGATCTACTGTATCTATTATATTATGACAGACCAGCTAGATCTACTGTCTCTATTGTATGACATACCAGCTAGATCTACTGTCTCTATTATATTATGACAGACCAGCTAGATCTACTGTCTCTATTATATTATGACAGACCAGGTATATCTACTGTCTCTATTGTATTATCAAAGACCAGCAAGATCTACTGTCTCTATTATATTATGACAGACCAGGTAGATCTGCTGTCTATTGTATCATCACAGACCAGCAAGATCTACTGTCTCTATTGTATTATGACAGACCAGCTAGATCTACTGTCTCTATTATATTATAACAGACCAGCTAGATCTACTGTCTCTATAATATTATGACAGACCAGGTAGATCTACTGTCTCTATTGTATTATGACAGATCAGCAAGATCTACTGTCTCTATTATATTATGACAGACCAGCTTGATCTACTGTCTCTATTATATTATGACAGACCAGCTAGATCTACTGTCTCTATAATATTGACAGACCAGCTAGATCTACTGTCGCTATTATATTATGAAAGACCAGCTAGATCTACTGTCTCTATTATAATATGACAGACCAGCTAGATCTACTGTTGCTATTATATTATGAAAGACCAGCTAGATCTACTGTCTCTATTGTATTATCACAGACCAGCAAGATCTACTGTCTCTATTATATTATGACAGACCAGCTAGATATACTGTCTCTATTATATTATGACAGACCAGCTAGATCTACTGTCTCTATTATATTATGAAAGACCAGCTAGATCTACTGTCGCTATTATATTATGAAAGACCAGCTAGATCTACTGTCTCTATTGTATGACATACCAGCTAGATCTACTGTCTCTATTATATTATGACAGACCAGCTAGATCTACTGTATCTATTATATTATGACAGACCAGCTAGATCTACTGTCTCTATTGTATGACATACCAGCTAGATCTACTGTCTCTATTATATTATGACAGACCAGCTAGATCTACTGTCTCTATTATATTATGACAGACCAGGTATATCTACTGTCTCTATTGTATTATCAAAGACCAGCAAGATCTACTGTCTCTATTGTATTATGACAGACCAGCTAGATCTACTGTCTCTATTATATTATGACAGACCAGCTAGATCTACTGTCTCTATTATATTATGAAAGACCAGCTAGATCTACTGTCGCTATTATATTATGAAAGACCAGCTAGATCTACTGTCTCTATTGTATGACATACCAGCTAGATCTACTGTCTCTATTATATTATGACAGACCAGCTAGATCTACTGTATCTATTATATTATGACAGACCAGCTAGATCTACTGTCTCTATTGTATGACATACCAGCTAGATCTACTGTCTCTATTATATTATGACAGACCAGCTAGATCTACTGTCTCTATTATATTATGACAGACCAGGTATATCTACTGTCTCTATTGTATTATCAAAGACCAGCAAGATCTACTGTCTCTATTGTATTATGACAGACCAGCTAGATCTACTGTCTCTATTATATTATGACAGACCAGCTAGATCTACTGTCTCTATAATATTGACAGACCAGCTAGATCTACTGTCGCTATTATATTATGAAAGACCAGCTAGATCTACTGTCTCTATTATAATATGACAGACCAGCTAGATCTACTGTTGCTATTATATTATGAAAGACCAGCTAGATCTACTGTCTCTATTGTATTATCACAGACCAGCAAGATCTACTGTCTCTATTATATTATGACAGACCAGCTAGATATACTGTCTCTATTATATTATGACAGACCAGCTAGATCTACTGTCTCTATTATATTATGAAAGACCAGCTAGATCTACTGTCGCTATTATATTATGAAAGACCAGCTAGATCTACTGTCTCTATTGTATGACATACCAGCTAGATCTACTGTCTCTATTATATTATGACAGACCAGCTAGATCTACTGTATCTATTATATTATGACAGACCAGCTAGATCTACTGTCTCTATTGTATGACATACCAGCTAGATCTACTGTCTCTATTATATTATGACAGACCAGCTAGATCTACTGTCTCTATTATATTATGACAGACCAGGTATATCTACTGTCTCTATTGTATTATCAAAGACCAGCAAGATCTACTGTCTCTATTGTATTATGACAGACCAGCTAGATCTACTGTCTCTATTATATTATGAAAGACCAGCTAGATCTACTGTCTCTATTATATTTTGACAGATCAGGTAGATCTACTGTCTCTATTATATTATGACAGACCAGCTAGATCTACTGTCTCTATAATATTGACAGACCAGCTAGATCTACTGTCGCTATTATATTATGAAAGACCAGCTAGATCTACTGTCTCTATTATAACATGACAGACCAGCTAGATCTACTGTTGCTATTATATTATGAAAGACCAGCTAGATCTACTGTCTCTATTGTATTATCACAGACCAGCAAGATCTACTGTCTCTATTATATTATGACAGACCAGCTAGATATACTGTCTCTATTATATTATGACAGACCAGCTAGATCTACTGTCTCTATTATATTATGAAAGACCAGCTAGATCTACTGTCGCTATTATATTATGAAAGACCAGCTAGATCTACTGTCTCTATTGTATGACATACCAGCTAGATCTACTGTCTCTATTATATTATGACAGACCAGCTAGATCTACTGTCTCTATTATATTATGACAGACCAGCTAGATCTACTGTCTCTATTGTATGACATACCAGCTAGATCTACTGTCTCTATTATATTATGACAGACCAGCTAGATCTACTGTCTCTATTATATTATGACAGACCAGGTATATCTACTGTCTCTATTGTATTATCAAAGACCAGCAAGATCTACTGTCTCTATTGTATTATGACAGACCAGCTAGATCTACTGTCTCTATTATATTATGAAAGACCAGCTAGATCTACTGTCTCTATTATATTTTGACAGATCAGGTAGATCTACTGTCTCTATTATATTATGACAGACCAGCTAGATCTACTGTCTCTATTGTATTATGACAGACCAGCTAGATCTACTGTCTCTATAATATGACTGACCAGCTAGATCTACTGTCTCTATTATATTATGACAGACCAGCTAGATCTACTGTATCTATTATATTATGACAGACCAGCTAGATCTACTGTCTCTATTGTATGACATACCAGCTAGATCTACTGTCTCTATTATATTATGACAGACCAGCTAGATCTACTGTCTCTATTATATTATGACAGACCAGGTATATCTACTGTCTCTATTGTATTATCAAAGACCAGCAAGATCTACTGTCTCTATTGTATTATGACAGACCAGCTAGATCTACTGTCTCTATTATATTATGAAAGACCAGCTAGATCTACTGTCTCTATTATATTTTGACAGATCAGGTAGATCTACTGTCTCTATTATATTATGACAGACCAGCTAGATCTACTGTCTCTATAATATGACCGACCAGCTAGATCTACTGTCTCTATTATATTATGACAGACCAGCTAGATCTACTGTCTCTATTATATTATGACAGACCAGCTAGATCTACTGTCTCTATTCTATTATGACAGACCAGCTATATCTACTGTCTCTATAATATGACCGACCAGCTAGATCTACTGTCTCTATTATATTATGACAGACCAGCTAGATCTACTGTCTCTATTATATTATGACAGACCAGCTAGATCTACTGTCTCTATTGTATTATGACAGACCAGCTAGATCTACTGTCTCTATAATATGACAGACCAGCTAGATCTACTGTCTCTATTATAATATGACAGACCAGCTAGATCTACTGTCTCTATTATATTATGAAAGACCAGCTAGATCTACTGTCTCTATTATATTATGACAGACCAGCTTGATCTACTGTCTCTATTATATTATGACAGACCAGCTAGATCTACTGTCTCTATAATATTATGACAGACCAGGTAGATCTACTGTCTCTATTGTATTATGACAGATCAGCGAGATCTACTGTCTCTATTATATTATGACAGACCAGCTTGATCTACTGTCTCTATTATATTATGACAGACCAGGTAGATCTACTGTCTCTATTGTATTTTGACAGACCAGCTTGATCTACTGTCTCTATTATATTATGACAGACCAGCTTGATCTACTGTCTCTATTATATTATGACAGACCAGGTAGATCTACTGTCTCTATAATATTATGACAGACCAGGTAGATCTACTGTCTCTATTGTATTATGACAGATCAGCAATATCTACTGTCTCTATTATATTATGACAGACCAGCTTGATCTACTGTCTCTATTATATTATGACAGACCAGGTAGATCTACTGTCTCTATTGTATTATGACAGATCAGCTAGATCTACTGTCTCTATTATATTATGACAGATCAGCTAGATCTACTGTCTCTGTTATATTTTGACAGATCAGCTAGATCTACTGTCTCTATTATATTATGACAGACCAGCAAGATCTACTGTCTCTATTGTATTATCACAGACCAGCAAGATCTACTGTCTCTATTATATTATGACAGACCAGCTAGATCTACTGTCTCTATGATAATATCACAGACCAGCTAGATCTACTGTCTCTATTGTATTATGACAGACCAGCTAGATCTACTGTCTCTATTATAATATGACAGACCAGCTAGATCTACTGTCTCTATTATATTATGACAGACCAGCTAGATCTACTGTCTATTATATTATGACAGACCAGCTAGATCTACTGTATCTATTATATTATGACAGACCAGCTAGATCTACTGTCTCTATTGTATGACATACCAGCTAGATCTACTGTCTCTATTATATTATGACAGACCAGCTAGATCTACTGTCTCTATTATAATATCACAGACCAGCTAGATCTACTGTCTCTATTGTATTATGACAGACCAGCTAGATCTACTGTCTCTATTATAATATGACAGACCAGCTAGATCTACTGTCTCTATTATATTATGACAGACCAGCTAGATCTACTGTCTCTATTATATTATGACAGACCAGCTAGATCTACTGTATCTATTATATTATGACAGACCAGCTAGATCTACTGTCTCTATTGTATTATGACAGATCAGCTAGATCTACTGTCTCTATTATATTATGACAGATCAGCTAGATCTACTGTCTCTGTTATATTTTGACAGATCAGCTAGATCTACTGTCTCTATTATATTATGAAAGACCAGCAAGATCTACTGTCTCTATTGTATTATGACAGACCAGGTAGATCTACTGTCTCTATTGTATTATCACAGACCAGCAAGATCTACTGTCTCTATTATATTATGACAGACCAGCTAGATCTACTGTCTCTATTATAATATCACAGACCAGCTAGATCTACTGTCTCTATTGTATTATGACAGACCAGCTAGATCTACTGTCTCTATTATAATATGACAGACCAGCTAGATCTACTGTCTCTATTGTATTATGACAGATCAGCGAGATCTACTGTCTCTATTATATTATGACAGACCAGCTTGATCTACTGTCTCTATTATATTATGACAGACCAGGTAGATCTACTGTCTCTATTGTATTTTGACAGACCAGCTTGATCTACTGTCTCTATTATATTATGACAGACCAGCTTGATCTACTGTCTCTATTATATTATGACAGACCAGGTAGATCTACTGTCTCTATAATATTATGACAGACCAGGTAGATCTACTGTCTCTATTGTATTATGACAGATCAGCAATATCTACTGTCTATATTATATTATGACAGACCAGCTTGATCTACTGTCTCTATTATATTATGACAGACCAGGTAGATCTACTGTCTCTATTGTATTATGACAGATCAGCTAGATCTACTGTCTCTATTATATTATGACAGATCAGCTAGATCTACTGTCTCTGTTATATTTTGACAGATCAGCTAGATCTACTGTCTCTATTATATTATGACAGACCAGGTAGATCTACTGTCTCTATTGTATTATGACAGATCAGCTAGATCTACTGTCTCTATTATATTATGACAGATCAGCTAGATCTACTGTCTCTGTTATATTTTGACAGATCAGCTAGATCTACTGTCTCTATTATATTATGACAGACCAGCAAGATCTACTGTCTCTATTGTATTATCACAGACCAGCAAGATCTACTGTCTCTATTATATTATGACAGACCAGCTAGATCTACTGTCTCTATGATAATATCACAGACCAGCTAGATCTACTGTCTCTATTGTATTATGACAGACCAGCTAGATCTACTGTCTCTATTATAATATGACAGACCAGCTAGATCTACTGTCTCTATTATATTATGACAGACCAGCTAGATCTACTGTCTATTATATTATGACAGACCAGCTAGATCTACTGTATCTATTATATTATGACAGACCAGCTAGATCTACTGTCTCTATTGTATGACATACCAGCTAGATCTACTGTCTCTATTATATTATGACAGACCAGCTAGATCTACTGTCTCTATTATAATATCACAGACCAGCTAGATCTACTGTCTCTATTGTATTATGACAGACCAGCTAGATCTACTGTCTCTATTATAATATGACAGACCAGCTAGATCTACTGTCTCTATTATATTATGACAGACCAGCTAGATCTACTGTCTCTATTATATTATGACAGACCAGCTAGATCTACTGTATCTATTATATTATGACAGACCAGCTAGATCTACTGTCTCTATTGTATTATGACAGATCAGCTAGATCTACTGTCTCTATTATATTATGACAGATCAGCTAGATCTACTGTCTCTGTTATATTTTGACAGATCAGCTAGATCTACTGTCTCTATTATATTATGAAAGACCAGCAAGATCTACTGTCTCTATTGTATTATGACAGACCAGGTAGATCTACTGTCTCTATTGTATTATCACAGACCAGCAAGATCTACTGTCTCTATTATATTATGACAGACCAGCTAGATCTACTGTCTCTATTATAATATCACAGACCAGCTAGATCTACTGTCTCTATTGTATTATGACAGACCAGCTAGATCTACTGTCTCTATTATAATATGACAGACCAGCTAGATCTACTGTCTCTATTATATTATGAAAGACCAGCTAGATCTACTGTCTCTATTATATTATGAAAGACCAGCTAGATCTACTGTCTCTATTGTATTATCACAGACCAGCAAGATCTACTGTCTCTATTATATTATGACAGACCAGCTAGATATACTGTCTCTATTATATTATGACAGACCAGCTAGATCTACTGTCTCTATTATATTATGAAAGACCAGCTAGATCTACTGTCGCTATTATATTATGAAAGACCAGCTAGATCTACTGTCTCTATTGTATGACATACCAGCTAGATCTACTGTCTCTATTATATTATGACAGACCAGCTAGATCTACTGTATCTATTATATTATGACAGACCAGCTAGATCTACTGTATCTATTATATTATGACAGACCAGCTAGATCTACTGTCTCTATTGTATTATGACAGATCAGCTAGATCTACTGTCTCTATTATATTATGACAGATCAGCTAGATCTACTGTCTCTGTTATATTTTGACAGATCAGCTAGATCTACTGTCTCTATTATATTATGAAAGACCAGCAAGATCTACTGTCTCTATTGTATTATGACAGACCAGGTAGATCTACTGTCTCTATTGTATGACATACCAGCTAGATCTACTGTCTCTATTATATTATGACAGACCAGCTAGATCTACTGTCTCTATTATATTATGACAGACCAGGTATATCTACTGTCTCTATTGTATTATCAAAGACCAGCAAGATCTACTGTCTCTATTGTATTATGACAGACCAGCTAGATCTACTGTCTCTATTATATTATGAAAGACCAGCTAGATCTACTGTCTCTATTATATTTTGACAGATCAGGTAGATCTACTGTCTCTATTATATTATGACAGACCAGCTAGATCTACTGTCTCTATTGTATTATGACAGACCAGCTAGATCTACTGTCTCTATAATATGACCGACCAGCTAGATCTACTGTCTCTATTATATTATGACAGACCAGCTAGATCTACTGTATCTATTATATTATGACAGACCAGCTAGATCTACTGTCTCTATTGTATGACATACCAGCTAGATCTACTGTCTCTATTATATTATGACAGACCAGCTAGATCTACTGTCTCTATTATATTTTGACAGACCAGGTAGATCTACTGTCTCTATTGTATTATCAAAGACCAGCAAGATCTACTGTCTCTATTGTATTATGACAGACCAGCTAGATCTACTGTCTCTATTATATTATGAAAGACCAGCTAGATCTACTGTCTCTATTATATTTTGACAGATCAGGTAGATCTACTGTCTCTATTATATTATGACAGACCAGCTAGATCTACTGTCTCTATAATATGACCGACCAGCTAGATCTACTGTCTCTATTATATTATGACAGACCAGCTAGATCTACTGTCTCTATTATATTATGACAGACCAGCTAGATCTACTGTCTCTATTCTATTATGACAGACCAGCTACATCTACTGTCTCTATAATATGACCGACCAGCTAGATCTACTGTCTCTATTATATTATGACAGACCAGCTAGATCTACTGTCTCTATTATATTATGACAGACCAGCTAGATCTACTGTCTCTATTGTATTATGACAGACCAGCTAGATCTACTGTCTCTATAATATGACTGACCAGCTAGATCTACTCTCTCTATTGTATTATGACAGATCAGCTAGATCTACTGTCTCTGTTATATTTTGACAGATCAGCTAGATCTACTGTCTCTATTATATTATGACAGACCAGCAAGATCTACTGTCTCTATTGTATTATGACAGACCAGGTAGATCTACTGTCTCTATTGTATTATCACAGACCAGCAAGATCTACTGTCTCTATTATATTATGACAGACCAGCTAGATCTACTGTCTCTATTATAATATCACAGACCAGCTAGATCTACTGTCTCTATTGTATTATGACAGACCAGCTAGATCTACTGTCTCTATTATAATATGACAGACCAGCTAGATCTACTGTCTCTATTATATTATGACAGACCAGCTAGATCTACTGTCTATTATATTATGACAGACCAGCTAGATCTACTGTATCTATTATATTATGACAGACCAGCTAGATCTACTGTCTCTATTGTATGACATACCAGCTAGATCTACTGTCTCTATTATATTATGACAGACCAGCTAGATCTACTGTCTCTATTATAATATCACAGACCAGCTAGATCTACTGTCTCTATTATATTATGACAGACCAGCTAGATCTACTGTCTCTATTATAATATGACAGACCAGCTAGATCTACTGTCTCTATTATATTATGACAGACCAGCTAGATCTACTGTCTCTATTATATTATGACAGACCAGCTAGATCTACTGTATCTATTATATTATGACAGACCAGCTAGATCTACTGTCTCTATTGTATGACATACCAGCTAGATCTACTGTCTCTATTATATTATGAAAGACCAACTAGATCTACTGTCTCTATTATATTATGAAAGACCAGCTAGATCTACTGTCGCTATTATATTATGAAAGACCAGCTAGATCTACTGTCTCTTATATTTTGACAGACCAGGTAGATCTACTGTCTCTATTATATTATGACAGACCAGCTAGATCTACTATCTCTGTTATATTTTGACAGACCAGCTTGATCTACTGTCTCTATTATATTATGACAGACGAGCTAGATCTACTGTCTCTATTGTATGACAGACCAGCGAGATCTACTGTCTCTATTATATTATGACAGACCACCTAGATCTACTGTCTCTATAATATTATGACAGACCAGGTAGATCTACTGTCTCTATTGTATAATGACAGATCAGCAAGATCTACTGTCTCTATTATATTATGACAGACCAGCTTGATCTACTGTCTCTATTATATTATGACAGACCAGGTAGATCTACTGTCTCTATTGTATTTTGACAGACCAGCTTGATCTACTGTCTCTATTATATTATGACAGACCAGGTAGATCTACTGTCTATTGTATTATCACAGACCAGCAAGATCTACTGTCTCTATTGTATTATGACAGACCAGCTAGATCTACTGTCTCTATTATATTATGACAGACCAGCTAGATCTACTGTCTCTATAATATTATGACAGACCAGGTAGATCTACTGTCTCTATTGTATTATGACAGATCAGCAAGATCTACTGTCTCTATTATATTATGACAGACCAGCTTGATCTGCTGTCTCTATTATATTATGACAGACCAGGTAGATCTACTGTCTCTATTGTATTTTGACAGACCAGCTTGATCTACTGTCTCTATTATATTATGACAGACCAGGTAGATCTACTGTCTATTGTATTATCACAGACCAGCAAGATCTACTGTCTCTATTGTATTATGACAGACCATCTAGATCTACTGTCTCTATTATATTATGACAGACCAGCTAGATCTACTGTCTCTATAATATTGACAGACCACCTAGATCTACTGTCGCTATTATATTATGAAAGACCAGCTAGATCTACTGTCTCTATTGTAAGACATACCAGCTAGATCTACTGTCTCTATTATATTATGACAGACCAGCTAGAACTACTCTCTCTGTTATATTTTGACAGACCAGCTTGATCTACTGTCTCTATTATATTATGACAGACCAGCTATATCTACTGTCTCTATTGTATGACATACCAGCTAGATCTACTGTCTCTATTATATTATGACAGACCAGCTAGATGTACTGTCGCTATTATATTATGAAAGACCAGCTAGATCTACTCTCTCTGTTATATTTTGACAGACCAGCTTGATCTACTGTCTCTATTATATTATGACAGACCAGCTATATCTACTGTCTCTATTATATTATGACAGACCAGCTAGATCTACTGTCTCTATTATATTATGACAGACCAGCTAGATCTACTGTCTATTGTATTATCACAGACCAGGTAGATCTACTGTCTATTGTATTATCACAGACCAGCAAGATCTACTGTCTCTATTGTATTATGACAGACCAGCAAGATCTACTGTCTCTATTGTATTATGACAGACCAGCTAGATCTACTGTCTCTATTATATTATGACAGACCAGCTTGATCTACTGTCTCTATTATATTATAACAGACCAGGTAGATCTACTGTCTCTATTGTATTTTGACAGACCAGCTTGATCTACTGTCTCTATTATATTATGACAGACCAGCTAGATCTACTGTCTCTATTGTATGACATACCAGCTAGATCTACTGTCTCTATTGTATTATGACAGATCAGCAAGATCTACTGTCTCTATTATATTATGACAGACCAGCTTGATCTGCTGTCTCTATTATATTATGACAGACCAGGTAGATCTACTGTCTCTATTGTATTTTGACAGACCAGCTTGATCTACTGTCTCTATTATATTATGACAGACCAGGTAGATCTACTGTCTATTGTATTATCACAGACCAGCAATATCTACTGTCTCTATTGTATTATGACAGACCAGCTATATCTACTGTCTCTATTATATTATGACAGACCAGCTAGATCTACTGTCTCTATAATATTGACAGACCAGCTAGATCTACTGTCGCTATTATATTATGAAAGACCAGCTAGATCTACTGTCTCTATTGTAAGACATACCAGATAGATCTACTGTCTCTATTATATTATGACAGACCAGCTAGAACTACTCTCTCTGTTATATTTTGACAGACCAGCTTGATCTTTCTGTACAGCACTTTGAGATATCAGCTGATGTACGAAGGGCTATATAAATAAATTTGATTTGATTTGATTTGATTTGATCTACTGTCTCTATTATATTATGACAGTATATTATGACAGACCAGCTATATCTACTGTCTCTATTATATTATGACAGACCAGCTAGATCTACTGTCTCTATAATATTATGACAGACCAGGTAGATCTACTGTCTCTATTGTATTATGACAGATCAGCAAGATCTACTGTCTCTATTATATTATGACAGACCAGCTTGATCTGTTGTCTCTATTATGTTATGACAGACCAGGTAGATCTACTGTCTCTATTGTATTTTGACAGACCAGCTTGATCTACTGTCTCTATTATATTATGACAGACCAGGTAGATCTACTGTCTATTGTATTATCACAGACCAGCAAGATCTACTGTCTCTATTGTATTATGACAGACCAGCTAGATCTACTGTCTCTATTATATTATGACAGACCAGCTAGATCTACTGTCTCTATTATATTATAACAGACCAGGTAGATCTACTGTCTCTATTGTATTTTGACAGACCAGCTTGATCTACTGTCTCTATTATATTATGACAGACCAGCTATATCTACTGTCTCTATTGTATGACATACCAGCTAGATCTACTGTCTCTATTATATTATGAAAGACCAGCTAGATCTACTGTCTCTATTGTAAGACATACCAGCTAGATCTACTGTCTCTATTATATTATGACAGACCAGCTAGAACTACTCTCTCTGTTATATTTTGACAGACCAGCTTGATCTACTGTCTCTATTATATTATGACAGACCAGCTATATCTACTGTCTCTATTGTATGACATACCAGCTAGATCTACTGTCTCTATTGTATTATGACAGATCAGCAAGATCTACTGTCTCTATTATATTATGACAGACCAGCTTTATCTGCTGTCTCTATTATATTATGACAGACCAGGTAGATCTACTGTCTCTATTGTATTTTGACAGACCAGCTTGATCTACTGTCTCTATTATATTATGACAGACCAGGTAGATCTACTGTCTATTGTATTATCACAGACCAGCAAGATCTACTGTCTCTATTGTATTATGACAGACCAGCTAGATCTACTGTCTCTATTATATTATGACAGACCAGCTAGATCTACTGTCTCTATAATATTGACAGACCAGCTAGATCTACTGTCGCTATTATATTATGAAAGACCAGCTAGATCTACTGTCTCTATTGTATGACATACCAGCTAGATCTACTGTCTCTAAAATATTATGACAGACCAGGTAGATCTGCTGTATCTATTGTATTATCACAGACCAGCTAGATCTACTGTCTCTATTCTAATTTGACAGACCAGCTCGATCTACTGTCTCTATTATATTTTGACAGACCAGCTTGATCTACTGTCTCTAATATATTATGACAGACCAGCTAGATCTACTGTCTCTATTATATTATGACAGACCAGCTAGAACTACTGTCTCTGTTATACTTTGATAGACCAGCTAGATCTACTGTCTCTATTATATTATGACAGACCAGCTCGATCTATTGTCGCTATTATATTATGAAAGACCAGCTAGATCTACTGTCTCCATTGTATGACATACCAGCTATATCTACTGTCTCTATTATATTATGACAGATCTACTGTCTCTATTATATTTTGAAAGACCAGCTAGATCTACTGTCTCTATTATATTATGACAGATCTACTGTCTCTATTATATTTTGACAGACCAGCTAGATCTACTGTCTCTATTATATTATGAAAGACCAGCTAGATCTATTGTCTCTATTATATTTTGACAGACCAGCTAGATCTACTGTCTCTATTGTATTATGACAGATCAACTAGATCTACTGTCTCTATTATATTATGACAGACCAGCTAGATCTACTGTCTCTATTATATTATGACAGACCAGCTAGATCTACTGTCTCTATTATATTATGACAGACCAGCTAGATCTACTGTCTCTGCTATATTTTGACAGACCAGCCTGATCTACTGTCTCTATTATATTATGACAGACCAGCTATATCTACTGTCTCTATTATATTATTTCAGACCAGCTAGATCTACTGTCTCTATTATATTTTGACAGACCAGCTTGATCTACTGTCTCTATTGTATTATGACAGATCAGCTAGATCTACTGTCTCTATTGTATTATGACAGATCAGCTAGATCTACTGTCTCTATTATATTATGACAGACCAGCTTGATCTATTGTCTATTATATTATCACAGACCAGCAAGATCTACTGTCTCTATTGTATTATGACAGACCAGCTAGATCTACTGTCTCTATTATATTATGACAGACCAGCTAGATCTACTGTCTCTATAATATTGACAGACCAGCTAGATCTACTGTCGCTATTATATTATGAAAGACCAGCTAGATCTACTGTCTCTATTGTATGACATACCAGCTAGATCTACTGTCTCTAAAATATTATGACAGACCAGGTAGATCTACTGTCTCTATTGTATTATCACAGACCAGCTAGATCTACTGTCTCTATTCTATTTGACAGACCAGCTCGATCTACTGTCTCTATTATATTTTGACAGACCAGCTTGATCTACTGTCTCTATTATATTATGACAGACCAGCTAGATCTACTGTCTCTATTATATTATGACAGACCAGCTAGAACTACTGTCTCTGTTATATTTGATAGACCAGCTAGATCTACTGTCTCTATTATATTATGACAGACCAGCTAGATCTATTGTCGCTATTATATTATGAAAGACCAGCTAGATCTACTGTCTCCATTATATTATGACATACCAGCTAGATCTACTGTCTCTATTATATTATGACAGATCTACTGTCTCTATTATATTTTGAAAGACCAGCTAGATCTACTGTCTCTATTATATTATGACAGACCAGCTCTACTGTCTCTATTATATTTTGACAGACCAGCTAGATCTACTGTCTCTATTATATTATGAAAGACCAGCTAGATCTATTGTCTCTATTATATTTTGACAGACCAGCTAGATCTACTGTCTCTATTGTATTATGACAGACCAGCTAGATCTACTGTCTCTATTATATTATGACAGACCAGCTAGATCTACTGTCTCTATTATATTATGACAGACCAGCTAGATCTACTGTCTCTATTATATTATGACAGACCAGCTAGATCTACTGTCTCTGCTATATTTTGACAGACCAGCCTGATCTACTGTCTCTATTATATTATGACAGACCAGCTATATCTACTGTCTCTATTATATTATTTCAGACCAGCTAGATCTACTGTCTCTATTATATTTGACAGACCAGCTTGATCTACTGTCTCTATTGTATTATGACAGACCAGCTAGATCTACTGTCTCTATTGTATTATGACAGACCAGCTAGATCTACTGTCTCTATTATATTATGACAGACCAGCTTGATCTATTGTCTCTATTATATTATGACAGACCAGCTAGATCTACTGTCTCTATTATATTATGACAGACCAGCTAGATCTACTGTCTCTATTATATTATGAAAGACCAGCTAGATCTACTTTATTTTTTTTATTTTTTTATTTCCAGCTTTATTTAACCAGGTAGGCTAGTTGAGAACAAGTTCTCATTTGCAATGCGACCTGTCTCTAAAGTCTCAGTGTGAACAGACCAGCACAGATCTACTGTCTCTATTATATTCAATGACAGACCAGCTAGATCTAAATGGGCAGTCTATTATATTATGAAAAGGCAGCTAGAGGTAGGCGAATATTATATTTTGAAGACCAGCTAGATCTACTGTCGTGATAAATGATCAGACCAGCATGTACAGGTAGAGATATTGGTATGCAAAAGAGCAGAAAAGTAAATAAATAAAAACAGTATAAAAACAGTATGGGAATGAGGTAGGTGAAAAGGGTAGCTATTTACCTATAGACTATGTACAGCTGCAGCGATCGGTTAGCTGCTCTATAGCTGATATTATGACAGACCAGCTAGATCTACTGTCTCTATTATATTATGAGACAGAGTCACAGGCAGCAGAGTACTGGAACGAAAGGCCAGCAAATGACTGTCTCTATTATATTCAGTGACAGACCAGCTGGAGCGCGTCTACTGTCTCTGTTGCCATTATGACAGAACTGAGATAACTGTCTTTACCTAGCATATTGACATGACCAGCTAGATCTACTGTCGACTATTATATTATGAAAGACCAGCCGATCTAGAGCATACAAGTCGACAGTGGTGGGTGGTATATTATATTAGTGACAAAACCAGCTAGATGGCTACTGTGATTAGACTGCATCCAGTTTGCTGAGTATAGTTTGAAGACCATTTAGATATACTGTCTCTATTATATCGAGGAGACCAGTAGGATCTACTGTTTTATTATATTATGACAGAGCGTGATGAAGGAGGCTTTATATTATGAATAGAAACTAGACTCTGTTTGATTATATTATGACAGACCAGGTAGATCTACTGTCTGGAAGGATATTATGCAGACCAGCTAGATCTATTGTCTCTATTATATTTTGACAGACCAGCTAGATCTACTGTCTCTATTGTATTATGACAGATCAGCTAGATCTACTGTCTCTATTATATTATGACAGACCAGCTAGATCTATTGTCTCTATTATAATATGACAGACCAACTAGATCTACTGTCTCTATTGTATTTTGACAGACCAGCTTGATCTACTGTCTCTATTATATTATGACAGACCAGGTAGATCTACTGTCTATTGTATTATCACAGACCAGCAATATCTACTGTCTCTATTGTATTATGACAGACCAGCTATATCTACTGTCTCTATTATATTATGACAGACCAGCTAGATCTACTGTCTCTATAATATTGACAGACCAGCTAGATCTACTGTCGCTATTATATTATGAAAGACCAGCTAGATCTACTGTCTCTATTGTAAGACATACCAGCTAGATCTACTGTCTCTATTATATTATGACAGACCAGCTAGAACTACTCTCTCTGTTATATTTTGACAGACCAGCTTGATCTACTGTCTCTATTATATTATGACAGTATATTATGACAGACCAGCTATATCTACTGTCTCTATTATATTATGACAGACCAGCTAGATCTACTGTCTCTATAATATTATGACAGACCAGGTAGATCTACTGTCTCTATTGTATTATGACAGATCAGCAAGATCTACTGTCTCTATTATATTATGACAGACCAGCTTGATCTGTTGTCTCTATTATGTTATGACAGACCAGGTAGATCTACTGTCTCTATTGTATTTTGACAGACCAGCTTGATCTACTGTCTCTATTATATTATGACAGACCAGGTAGATCTACTGTCTATTGTATTATCACAGACCAGCAAGATCTACTGTCTCTATTGTATTATGACAGACCAGCTAGATCTACTGTCTCTATTATATTATGACAGACCAGCTAGATCTACTGTCTCTATTATATTATAACAGACCAGGTAGATCTACTGTCTCTATTGTATTTTGACAGACCAGCTTGATCTACTGTCTCTATTATATTATGACAGACCAGCTATATCTACTGTCTCTATTGTATGACATACCAGCTAGATCTACTGTCTCTATTATATTATGAAAGACCAGCTAGATCTACTGTCTCTATTGTAAGACATACCAGCTAGATCTACTGTCTCTATTATATTATGACAGACCAGCTAGAACTACTCTCTCTGTTATATTTTGACAGACCAGCTTGATCTACTGTCTCTATTATATTATGACAGACCAGCTATATCTACTGTCTCTATTGTATGACATACCAGCTAGATCTACTGTCTCTATTGTATTATGACAGATCAGCAAGATCTACTGTCTCTATTATATTATGACAGACCAGCTTTATCTGCTGTCTCTATTATATTATGACAGACCAGGTAGATCTACTGTCTCTATTGTATTTTGACAGACCAGCTTGATCTACTGTCTCTATTATATTATGACAGACCAGGTAGATCTACTGTCTATTGTATTATCACAGACCAGCAAGATCTACTGTCTCTATTGTATTATGACAGACCAGCTAGATCTACTGTCTCTATTATATTATGACAGACCAGCTAGATCTACTGTCTCTATAATATTGACAGACCAGCTAGATCTACTGTCTCTATTATATTATGAAAGACCAGCTAGATCTACTGTCTCTATTGTATGACATACCAGCTAGATCTACTGTCTCTAAAATATTATGACAGACCAGGTAGATCTGCTGTATCTATTGTATTATCACAGACCAGCTAGATCTACTGTCTCTATTCTAATTTGACAGACCAGCTCGATCTACTGTCTCTATTATATTTTGACAGACCAGCTTGATCTACTGTCTCTAATATATTATGACAGACCAGCTAGATCTACTGTCTCTATTATATTATGACAGACCAGCTAGAACTACTGTCTCTGTTATACTTTGATAGACCAGCTAGATCTACTGTCTCTATTATATTATGACAGACCAGCTCGATCTATTGTCGCTATTATATTATGAAAGACCAGCTAGATCTACTGTCTCCATTGTATGACATACCAGCTATATCTACTGTCTCTATTATATTATGACAGATCTACTGTCTCTATTATATTTTGAAAGACCAGCTAGATCTACTGTCTCTATTATATTATGACAGATCTACTGTCTCTATTATATTTTGACAGACCAGCTAGATCTACTGTCTCTATTATATTATGAAAGACCAGCTAGATCTATTGTCTCTATTATATTTTGACAGACCAGCTAGATCTACTGTCTCTATTGTATTATGACAGATCAACTAGATCTACTGTCTCTATTATATTATGACAGACCAGCTAGATCTACTGTCTCTATTATATTATGACAGACCAGCTAGATCTACTGTCTCTATTATATTATGACAGACCAGCTAGATCTACTGTCTCTGCTATATTTTGACAGACCAGCCTGATCTACTGTCTCTATTATATTATGACAGACCAGCTATATCTACTGTCTCTATTATATTATTTCAGACCAGCTAGATCTACTGTCTCTATTATATTTTGACAGACCAGCTTGATCTACTGTCTCTATTGTATTATGACAGATCAGCTAGATCTACTGTCTCTATTGTATTATGACAGATCAGCTAGATCTACTGTCTCTATTATATTATGACAGACCAGCTTGATCTATTGTCTATTATATTATGACATACCAGCTAGATCTACTGTCTCTATTATATTATGACAGACCAGCTAGATCTACTGTCTCTATTATATTATGAAAGACCAGCTAGATCTATTGTCTCTATTATATTTTGACAGACCAGCTAGATCTACTGTCTCTATTGTATTATGACAGATCAGCTAGATCTACTGTCTCTATTATATTATGACAGACCAGCTAGATCTACTGTCTCTTTGATATTATGACAGACCAGCTAGATCTACTGTCACTATTATATTATGACAGTCCAGCTAGATCTACTGTCTCTGCTATATTTTGACAGACCAGCCTGATCTACTGTCTCTATTATATTATGACAGACCAGCTATATCTACTGTCTCTATTATATTATTTCAGACCAGGTAGATCTACTGTCTCTATTATATTATGACAGACCAGCTAGATCTACTGTCTCTATTATATTTTGACAGACCAGCTTGATCTACTGTCTCTATTGTATTATGACAGATCAGCTAGATCTACTGTCTCTATTATATTATGACAGACCAGCTTGATCTATTGTCTCTATTATATTATGACATACCAGCTAGATCTACTGTCTCTATTATATTATGACAGACCAGCTAGATCTACTGTCTCTATTATATTATGACAGACCAGCTAGAACTACTGTCTCTGTTATATTTTGACAGACCAGCTTGATATACTGTCTCTATTATATTATTACAGACCAGCTAGATCTACTGTCTCTATATTATGACAGACCAGCTAGAACTACTGTCTCTGTTATATTTTGACAGACCAGCTTGATCTACTGTCTCATATTATGACAGACCAGCTTGATCTACTGTCTCATATTATGACATACCAGCTAGATCTACTGTCTCTATTATATTATGACAGACCAGCTAGATCTACTGTCTCTATTATATTATGACAGACCAGCTAGATCTACTGTCTCTATTGTATTATGACAGACCAGCTAGATCTACTGTCTCTATTATATTTTGACAGACCAGCTTGATCTACTGTCTCTATTATATTATGACAGATCAGCTAGATCTACTGTCTCTATTATATTATGACAGACCAGCTTGATCTATTGTCTCTATTATATTATGACATACCAGCTAGATCTACTGTCTCTATTATATTATGACAGACCAGCTAGATCTACTGTCTCTATTGTATTATGACAGACCAGCTAGATCTACTGTCTCTATTATATTATGACAGACCAGCTTGATCTATTGTCTCTATTATATTATGACAGACCAGCTAGAACTACTGTCTCTATTATATTTTGACAGACCAGCTAGATCTACTGTCTCTATATTATGACAGACCAGCTAGATCTACTGTCTCTGTTATATTTTGACAGACCAGCTAGATCTACTGTCTCATATTATGACAGACCAGCTAGATCTACTGTCTCTATTATATTATGACAGACCAGCTAGATCTACTGTCTCTATTATATTATGACAGACCAGCTAGATCTACTGTCTCTATTGTATTACATACCAGCTAGATCTAATGTCTCTATTATATTATGACAGACCAGCTAGATCTACTGTCTCTATTATATTATGACAGACCAGCTAGATCTACTGTCTCTATTGTATGACAGACCAGCTTGATCTACTGTCTCATATTATGACATACCAGCTAGATCTACTGTCTCTATTATATTATTACAGACCAGCTAGATCTACTGTCGCTATTATATTATGACAGACCAGCTAGATCTACTGTCTCTATTGTATGACATACCAGCTAGATCTACTGTCTCTAAAATATTATGACAGACCAGCTAGAACTACTGTCTCCGTTATACTTTGATAGACCAGCTAGATCTACTGTCTCTATTATATTATGACAGACCAGCTCGATCTATTGTCGCTATTATATTATGACAGACCAGCTAGATCTACTGTCTCTATTATATTATGACAGACCAGCTAGATCTACTATTATATTATGACAGATCTACTGTCTCTATTATATTTTGAAAGACCAGCTAGATCTACTGTCTCTATTATATTATGACAGACCAGCTATATCTACTGTCTCTATTATATTATGACAGATCTACTGTCTCTATTATATTATGACAGACCAGCTAGATCTACTGTCTCTATTGTATTACATACCAGCTAGATCTACTGTCTCTATTATATTATGACAGACCAGCTAGATCTACTGTCGCTATTATATTATGACAGACCAGCTAGATCTACTGTCTCTATTGTATGACATACCAGCTAGATCTACTGTCTCTAAAATATTATGACAGACCAGCTAGATCTACTGTCTCTATTATATTATGACAGACCAGCTAGAACTACTGTCTCTGTTATACTTTGATAGACCAGCTAGATCTACTGTCTCTATTATATTATGACAGACCAGCTCGATCTATTGTCACTATTATATTATGAAAGACCAGCTAGATCTACTGTCTCTATTATATTATGACAGACCAGCTAGATCTACTGTCTCTATTATATTATGACAGACCAGCTCTACTGTCTCTATTATATTTTGACAGACCAGCTAGATCTACTGTCTCTATTATATTTTGAAAGACCAGCTAGATCTACTGTCTCTATTATATTATGACAGACCAGCTAGATCTACTGTCTCTATTATATTATGACAGACCAGCTCTACTGTCTCTATTATATTATGACAGACCAGCTAGATCTACTGTCTCTATTATATTATGAAGACCAGCTAGATCTACTGTCTCTATTATATTTTGACAGACCAGCTAGATCTACTGTCTCTATTGTATTATGACAGACCAGCTAGATCTACTGTCTCTATTATATTATGACAGACCAGCTAGATCTACTGTCTCTATTATATTATGACAGACCAGCTTGATCTACTGTCTCTATTATATTATGACAGACCAGCTATATCTACTGTCTCTATTATATTATTTCAGACCAGGTAGATCTACTGTCTCTATTATATTATGACAGACCAGCTAGATCTACTGTCTCTATTATATTTTGACAGACCAGCTTGATCTACTGTCTCTATTGTATTATGACAGATCAGCTAGATCTACTGTCTCTATTATATTATGACAGACCAGCTTGATCTACTGTCTCTATTATATTATGACAGACCAGCTAGAACTACTGTCTCTGTTATATTTTGACAGACCAGCTTGATATACTGTCTCTATTATATTATTACAGACCAGCTAGAACTACTGTCTCTGTTATATTTTGACAGACCAGCTTGATCTACTGTCTCATATTATGACATACCAGCTAGATCTACTGTCTCTATTATATTATGACAGACCAGCTAGATCTACTGTCGCTATTATATTATGACAGACCAGCTAGATCTACTGTCTCTATTGTATGACATACCAGCTAGATCTACTGTCTCTATTATATTATGACAGACCAGGTAGATCTACTGTCTCTATTATATTATCACAGACCAGCTAGATCTACTGTCTCTATTATATTTTGACAGACCAGCTTGATCTACTGTCTCTAATATATTATGACAGACCAGCTAGATCTACTGTCTCTATTATATTATGACAGACCAGCTAGAACTACTGTCTCTATTATATTTGATAGACCAGCTAGATCTACTGTCTCTATTATATTATGACAGACCAGCTAGATCTATTGTCTCTATTATATTATGAAAGACCAGCTAGATCTACTGTCTCCATTGTATGACATACCAGCTATATCTACTGTCTCTATTATATTATGACAGATCTACTGTCTCTATTATATTTTGAAAGACCAGCTAGATCTACTGTCTCTATTATATTATGACAGACCAGCTATATCTACTGTCTCTATTATATTATGACAGACCAGACTATACTACTGTCTCTATTATATTATGACAGACCAGCTAGATCTACTGTCTCTATTATATTATGAAAGACCAGCTAGATCTATTGTCTCTATTATATTTTGACAGACCAGCTAGATCTACTGTCTCTATTGTATTATGACAGATCAGCTAGATCTACTGTCTCTATTATATTATGACAGACCAGCTAGATCTACTGTCTCTATTATATTATGACAGACCAGCTAGATCTACTGTCTCTATTATATTATGACAGACCAGCTAGATCTACTGTCGCTATTATATTATGAAAGACCAGCTAGATCTATTGTCTCTATTATATTTTGACAGACCAGCTAGATCTACTGTCTCTATTATATTATGACAGATCTACTGTCTCTATTATATTATGAAAGACCAGCTAGATCTACTGTCTCTATTATATTATGACAGACCAGCTAGATCTACTGTCTCTATTATATTATGACAGACCAGGTAGATCTACTGTATCTATTGTATTATCACAGACCAGCTAGATCTACTGTCTCTATTATATTTTGACAGACCAGCTTGATCTACTGTCTCTAATATATTATGACAGACCAGCTAGAACTACTGTCTCTGTTATATTTTGACAGACCAGCTTGATCTACTGTCTCTATATATTATTACAGACCAGCTAGATCTACTGTCTCTATTATATTATGACAGACCAGCTAGATCTACTGTCTCTATTATATTATGACAGACCAGCTAGATCTACTGTCTCTATTATATTTTGACAGACCAGCTAGATCTACTGTCTCTATAATATTATGACAGACCAGCTAGATCTACTGTCTCTATTGTATTATGACAGACCAGCTAGATCTACTGTCTCTATTATATTATGACAGACCAGCTAGATCTACTGTCTCTATTATATTATGACAGACCAGCTAGATCTACTGTCTCTATTGTATTATGACAGACCAGCTAGAACTACTGTCTCTATTATATTATGACAGACCAGCTAGATCTACTGTCTCTATTATATTATGACAGACCAGCGAGATCTACTGTCTCTATTATATTATGACAGACCAGCTAGATCTACTGTCTCTGTTATATTTGACAGACCAGCTAGATCTACTGTCTCTATTATATTATGACAGACCAGCTAGATCTACTGTCTCTATTATATTATGACAGACCAGGTAGATCTACTGTCTCTATTATATTATGACAGACCAGCTAGATCTACTGTCTCTATTATATTTTGACAGACCAGCTTGATCTACTGTCTCTATTATATTATGACAGACCAGCTATATCTACTGTCTCTATTATATTATGACAGACCAGCTAGATCTCTGTCTCTATATTTTGACAGACCAGCTAGATCTACTGTCTCTATTATATTATGACAGACCAGCTATATCTACTGTCTCTATTATATTATGACAGACCAGCAGATCTACTGTCTCTATTATATTATGACAGACCAGCTAGATCTACTGTCTCTATTATATTATACAGACCAGCTAGATCTACTGTCTCTATTATATTATGACAGACCAGCTAGATCTACTGTCTCTATTATATTATGACAGACCAGCTAGATCTACTGTCTCTATTTATGACAGACCAGCTAGATCTACTGTCTCTATTATATTATGACAGACCAGCTAGATCTACTGTCTCTATTATATTATGACAGACCAGCTAGAACTACTGTCTCTGTTATACTTTGATAGACCAGCTAGATCTACTGTCTCTATTATATTATGACAGACCAGCTCGATCTATTGTCACTATTATATTATGAAAGACCAGCTAGATCTACTGTCTCCATTGTATGACATACCAGCTATATCTACTGTCTCTATTATATTATGACAGATCTACTGTCTCTATTATATTTTGACAGACCAGCTAGATCTACTGTCTCTATTATATTTTGAAAGACCAGCTAGATCTACTGTCTCTATTATATTATGACAGACCAGCTATATCTACTGTCTCTATTATATTATGACAGATCTACTGTCTCTATTATATTTTGACAGACCAGCTAGATCTACTGTCTCTATTATATTATGAAAGACCAGCTAGATCTATTGTCTCTATTATATTTTGACAGACCAGCTAGATCTACTGTCTCTATTGTATTATGACAGATCAGCTAGATCTACTGTCTCTATTATATTATGACAGACCAGCTAGATCTACTGTCTCTATTATATTATGACAGACCAGCTAGATCTACTGTCTCTATTATATTATGACAGACCAGCTAGATCTACTGTCTCTATTATATTATTTCAGACCAGGTAGATCTACTGTCTCTATTATATTATGACAGACCAGCTAGATCTACTGTCTCTATTATATTATGACAGACCAGCTAGATCTACTGTCTCTATTATATTATGACAGACCAGCTAGATCTACTGTCTCTATTATATTATGACAGACCAGCTAGATCTACTGTCTCTATTATATTATGACAGACCAGCTAGAACTACTGTCTCTGCTATATTTTGACAGACCAGCTTGATCTACTGTCTCTATTATATTATGACAGACCAGCTAGAACTACTGTCTCTGTTATATTTTGACAGACCAGCTAGATCTACTGTCTCTATTATATTATGACAGACCAGCTAGATCTACTGTCTCTATTATATTATGACAGACCAGCTAGATCTACTGTCTCTATTATATTATGACAGACCAGCTAGATCTACTGTCTCTATTATATTATGACATACCAGCTAGATCTACTGTCGCTATTATATTATGACAGACCAGCTAGATCTGCTGTATCTATTGTATTATCACAGACCAGCTAGATCTACTGTCTCTATTATATTTTGACAGACCAGCTTGATCTACTGTCTCTAATATTTATGACAGACCAGCTAGATCTACTGTCTCTATTATATTATGACAGACCAGCTAGAACTACTGTCTCTGTTATACTTTGATAGACCAGCTAGATCTACTGTCTCTATTATATTATGACAGACCAGCTCGATCTATTGTCTCTATTATATTATGAAAGACCAGCTAGATCTACTGTCTCCATTATATTATGACATACCAGCTATATCTACTGTCTCTATTATATTATGACAGATCTACTGTCTCTATTATATTTTGAAAGACCAGCTAGATCTACTGTCTCTATTATATTATGACAGACCAGCTATATCTACTGTCTCTATTATATTATGACAGACCTACTGTCTCTATTATATTTTGACAGACCAGCTAGATCTACTGTCTCTATTATATTATGAAAGACCAGCTAGATCTATTGTCTACTGTCTCTATTATATTTTGACAGACCAGCTAGATCTACTGTCTCTATTATATTATGACAGACCAGCTAGATCTACTGTCTCTATTATATTATGACAGACCAGCTAGATCTACTGTCTCTATTATATTATGACAGACCAGCTAGATCTACTGTCTCTATTATATTATGACAGACCAGCTAGATCTACTGTCGCTATTATATTATGAAAGACCAGCTAGATCTACTGTCTCTATTGTATGACATACCAGCTAGATCTACTGTCTCTATAATATTATGACAGATCAACTGTCGCTATTATATTATGAAAGACCAGCTAGATCTACTGTCTCTATTGTATGACATACCAGCTAGATCTACTGTCTCTAAAATATTATGACAGACCAGGTAGATCTACTGTATCTATTGTATTATCACAGACCAGCTAGATCTACTGTCTCTATTATATTTTGACAGACCAGCTTGATCTACTGTCTCTAATATATTATGACAGACCAGCTAGAACTACTGTCTCTGTTATATTTTGACAGACCAGCTTGATATACTGTCTCTATATTATTACAGACCAGCTAGATCTACTGTCTCTGTTATACTTTGATAGACCAGCTAGATCTACTCTCTATTATATTATGACAGTCCAGCTAGATCTATTGTCGCTATTATATTTTGACAGACCAGCTAGATATACTGTCTCTATAATATTATGACAGACCAGCTAGATCTACTGTCTCTATTGTATTATCACAGACCAGCAAGATCTACTGTCTCTTATATTATGACAGACCAGCTAGATCTACTGTCTCTATTATATTTTGACAGACCAGGTAGATCTACTGTCTCTATTGTATTATGACAGACCAGCTAGAACTACTGTCTCTGTTATATTACATACCAGCTAGATCTACTGTCTCTATTATATTATGACAGACCAGCTAGATCTACTATCTCTATTATATTATGACAGACCAGCTAGAACTACTGTCTCTGTTATACTTTGATAGACCAGCTAGATCTACTGTCTCTATTATATTATGACAGACCAGCTTGATCTACTGTCTCTATTATATTATGACAGACCAGGTAGATCTACTGTCTCTATTATATTATGACAGACCAGCTAGAACTACTGTCTCTGTTATATTTTGACAGACCAGCTTGATCTACTGTCTCTATTATATTATGACAGACCAGCTAGATCTACTGTCTCTATTATATTATGACAGACCAGCTAGATCTATTGTCTCTATTGTATTACATACCAGCTAGATCTACTGTCTCTATTATATTATGAAAGACCAGATGGATCTACTGTCTCCACTGTATGACATACCAGCTAGATCTACTGTCTCTATTATATTATGACAGATCTACTGTCTCTATTATATTTTGAAAGACCAGCTAGATCTACTGTCTCTGCTATATTTTGACAGACCAGCCTGATCTACTGTCTCTATTATATTATGACAGACCAGCTATATCTACTGTCTCTATTATATTATTTCAGACCAGGTAGATCTACTGTCTCTATTATATTATGACAGACCAGCTAGATCTACTGTCTCTATTATATTTTGACAGACCAGCTTGATCTACTGTCTCTATTGTATTATGACAGATCAGCTAGATCTACTGTCTCTATTATATTATGACAGACCAGCTTGATCTATTGTCTCTATTATATTATGACATACCAGCTAGATCTACTGTCTCTATTATATTATGACAGACCAGCTAGATCTACTGTCTCTATTATATTATGACAGACCAGCTAGAACTACTGTCTCTGTTATACTTTGATAGACCAGCTAGATCTACTGTCTCTATTATATTATGACAGACCAGCTCGATCTATTGTCGCTATTATATTATGAAAGACCAGCTAGATCTACTGTCTCCATTGTATGACATACCAGCTATATCTACTGTCTCTATTATATTATGACAGACAGATCTACTGTCTCTATTATATTTTGAAAGACCAGCTAGATCTACTGTCTCTATTATATTATGACAGACCAGCTATATCTACTGTCTCTATTATATTATGACAGAGCTAGATCTACTGTCTCTATTATATTTTGACAGACCAGCTAGATCTACTGTCTCTATTATATTATGACAGACCAGCTAGATCTACTGTCTCTATTATATTTTGACAGACCAGCTAGATCTACTGTCTCTATTGTATTATGACAGATCAGCTAGATCTACTGTCTCTATTATATTATGACAGACCAGCTAGATCTACTGTCTCTATTATATTATGACAGACCAGCTAGATCTACTGTCTCTATTATATTATGACAGACCAGCTAGATCTACTGTTTCTATTGTATTATGACAGACCAGCTAGATCTACTGTCTCTATTGTATGACAGACCAGCTAGATCTACTGTCTCTATAATATTATGACAGACAGATCAACTGTCTCTATTATATTATGAAAGACCAGCTAGATCTACTGTCTCTATTGTATTATGACATACCAGCTAGATCTGTCTCTAAAATATTATGACAGACCAGGTAGATCTACTGTATCTATTATATTATCACAGACCAGCTAGATCTACTGTCTCTATTATATTTTGACAGACCAGCTAGATCTACTGTCTCTAATATATTATGACAGACCAGCTAGAACTACTGTCTCTGTTATATTTTGACAGACCAGCTTGATCTACTGTCTCTATATTATGACAGACCAGCTAGATCTACTGTCTCTATTATATTATGACAGACCAGCTAGATCTACTGTCGCTATTATATTATGAAAGACCAGCTAGATCTACTGTCGCTATTATATTTTGACAGACCAGCTAGATATACTGTCTCTATAATATTATGACAGACCAGCTAGATCTACTGTCTCTATTGTATTATCACAGACCAGCAAGATCTACTGTCTCTTATATTATGACAGACCAGCTAGATCTACTGTCTCTATTATATTTTGACAGACCAGGTAGATCTACTGTCTCTATTGTATTATGACAGACCAGCTAGAACTACTGTCTCTGTTATATTACATACCAGCTAGATCTACTGTCTCTATTATATTATGACAGACCAGCTAGATCTACTATCTCTATTATATTATGACAGACCAGCTAGAACTACTGTCTCTGTTATACTTTGATAGACCAGCTAGATCTACTGTCTCTATTATATTATGACAGACCAGCTTGATCTACTGTCTCTATTATATTATGACAGACCAGGTAGATCTACTGTCTCTATTATATTATGACAGACCAGCTAGAACTACTGTCTCTGTTATATTTTGACAGACCAGCTTGATCTACTGTCTCTATTATATTATGACAGACCAGCTAGATCTACTGTCTCTATTATATTATGACAGACCAGCTAGATCTATTGTCTCTATTGTATTACATACCAGCTAGATCTACTGTCTCTATTATATTATGAAAGACCAGATGGATCTACTGTCTCCACTGTATGACATACCAGCTAGATCTACTGTCTCTATTATATTATGACAGATCTACTGTCTCTATTATATTTTGAAAGACCAGCTAGATCTACTGTCTCTGCTATATTTTGACAGACCAGCCTGATCTACTGTCTCTATTATATTATGACAGACCAGCTATATCTACTGTCTCTATTATATTATTTCAGACCAGGTAGATCTACTGTCTCTATTATATTATGACAGACCAGCTAGATCTACTGTCTCTATTATATTTTGACAGACCAGCTTGATCTACTGTCTCTATTGTATTATGACAGATCAGCTAGATCTACTGTCTCTATTATATTATGACAGACCAGCTTGATCTATTGTCTCTATTATATTATGACATACCAGCTAGATCTACTGTCTCTATTATATTATGACAGACCAGCTAGATCTACTGTCTCTATTATATTATGACAGACCAGCTAGAACTACTGTCTCTGTTATATTTTGACAGACCAGCTTGATATACTGTCTCTATTATATTATTACAGACCAGCTAGATCTACTGTCTCTATATTATGACAGACCAGCTAGAACTACTGTCTCTGTTATATTTTGACAGACCAGCTTGATCTACGTTCTCATATTATGACAGACCAGCTTGATCTACTGTCTCATATTATGACAGACCAGCTAGATCTACTGTCTCTATTATATTTTGACAGACCAGCTTGATCTACTGTCTCTATTGTATTATGACAGATCAGCTAGATCTACTGTCTCTATTATATTATGACAGACCAGCTTGATCTATTGTCTCTATTATATTATGACATACCAGCTAGATCTACTGTCTCTATTATATTATGACAGACCAGCTAGATCTACTGTCTCTATTATATTATGACAGACCAGCTAGAACTACTGTCTCTGTTATATTTTGACAGACCAGCTTGATCTACTGTCTCTATTGTATTATGACAGACCAGCTAGATCTACTGTCTCTATTGTATTATCACAGACCAGCAAGATCTACTGTCTCTTATATTATGACAGACCAGCTAGATCTACTGTCTCTATTGTATTATGACAGATCAGCTAGATCTACTGTCTCTATTATATTATGACAGACCAGCTTGATCTATTGTCTCTATTATATTATGACATACCAGCTAGATCTACTGTCTCTATTATATTATGACAGACCAGCTAGATCTACTGTCTCTATTATATTATGACAGACCAGCTAGAACTACTGTCTCTGTTATATTTTGACAGACCAGCTTGATATACTGTCTCTATTATATTATTAGACAGACCAGCTAGATCTACTGTCTCTATTATATTATGACAGACCAGCTAGATCTACTGTCTCTATTGTATTTTGACAGACCAGCTTAATCTACTGTCTCTATTATATTATGACAGACCAGCTTGATCTACTGTCTCTATTGTATTATGACAGACCAGCTAGATCTACTGTCTCTATTATATTATGACAGACCAGCTAGATCTACTGTCTCTATTATATTATGACAGACCAGCTAGATCTACTGTCTCTATTATATTATGACAGACCAGCTAGATCTACTGTCTCTATTATATTATGACAGACCAGCTTGATCTACTGTCTCTATTATATTATGACAGACCAGCTAGATCTACTGTCTCTATTATATTATGACAGACCAGCTTGATCTACTGTCTCTATTATATTATGACAGACCAGCTAGATCTACTGTCTCTATTATATTATGACAGACCAGCTAGATCTACTGTCTCTGTTATATTATGACAGACCAGCTAGAACTACTGTCTCTGTTATATTATGACAGACCAGCTTGATCTACTGTCTCTATTATATTATGACAGACCAGCTAGATCTACTGTCTCTATTATATATTATGACAGACCAGCTAGATCTACTGTCTCTATTATATTATGACAGACCAGCTAGATCTACTGTCTCTATTATATTTTGACAGACCAGCTAGATCTACTGTCTCTATTATATTATGACAGACCAGCTAGATCTACTGTCTCTATTATATTATGACAGACCAGCTAGATCTACTGTCTCTATTATATTATGACAGACCAGCTAGATCTACTGTCTCTATTATATTACAGACCAGTAGATCTACTGTCTCTATTATATTATGACAGACCAGCTAGATCTACTGTCTCTATTATATTTTGACAGACCAGCTAGATCTACTGTCTCTATTATATTATGACAGACCAGCTTGATCTACTGTCTCTATTATATTATGACAGACCAGCTAGATCTACTGTCTCTATTATATTATGACAGACCAGCTAGATCTACTGTCTCTATTATATTATGACAGACCAGCTAGATCTACTGTCTCTATTATATTATGACAGACCAGCTAGATCTACTCTACTGTCTACTGTTATATTATGACAGACCAGCTAGATCTACTGTCTCTATTGATATTATGACAGACCAGCTAGATCTACTGTCTCTATTATATTATGACAGACCAGCTAGATCTACTGTCTCTGCTATATTTTGACAGACCAGCCTGATCTACTGTCTCTATTATATTATGACAGACCAGCTATATCTACTGTCTCTATTATATTATTTCAGACCAGGTAGATCTACTGTCTCTATTATATTATGACAGACCAGCTAGATCTACTGTCTCTATTATATTTTGACAGACCAGCTTGATCTACTGTCTCTATTGTATTATGACAGATCAGCTAGATCTACTGTCTCTATTATATTATGACAGACCAGCTTGATCTATTGTCTCTATTATATTATGACATACCAGCTAGATCTACTGTCTCTATTATATTATGACAGACCAGCTAGATCTACTGTCTCTATTATATTATGACAGACCAGCTAGAACTACTGTCTCTGTTATATTTTGACAGACCAGCTTGATCTACTGTCTCATTATATATGACAGACCAGCTAGATCTACTGTCTCTATATTATGACAGACCAGCTAGATCTACTGTCTCTATTATATTATGACAGACCAGCTAGATCTACTGTCTCTATTGTATTATATTTATGACATACCAGCTAGATCTACTGTCTCTATTATATTATGACAGACCAGCTAGATCTACTGTCTCTATTATATTATGACAGACCAGCTAGATCTACTGTCTCTATTGTATGACATACCAGCTAGATCTACTGTCTCTAAAATATTATGACAGACCAGGTAGATCTGCTGTATCTATTGTATTATCACAGACCAGCTAGATCTACTGTCTCTATTATATTTTGACAGACCAGCTTGATCTACTGTCTCTAATATATTATGACAGACCAGCTAGATCTACTGTCTCTATTATATTATGACAGACCAGCTAGAACTACTGTCTCTGTTATATTTTGATAGACCAGCTAGATCTACTGTCTCTATTATATTATGACAGACCAGCTCGATCTATTGTCGCTATTATATTATGAAAGACCAGCTAGATCTACTGTCTCCATTGTATGACATACCAGCTATATCTACTGTCTCTATTATATTATGACAGATCTACTGTCTCTATTATATTTTGAAAGACCAGCTAGATCTACTGTCTCTATTATATTATGACAGACCAGCTATATCTACTGTCTCTATTATATTATGACAGATCTACTGTCTCTATTATATTTTGACAGACCAGCTAGATCTACTGTCTCTATTATATTATGAAAGACCAGCTAGATCTATTGTCTCTATTATATTTTGACAGACCAGCTAGATCTACTGTCTCTATTGTATTATGACAGATCAGCTAGATCTACTGTCTCTATTATATTATGACAGACCAGCTAGATCTACTGTCTCTATTATATTATGACAGACCAGCCTGATCTACTGTCTCTATTATATTATGACAGACCAGCTATATCTACTGTCTCTATTATATTATTTCAGACCAGGTAGATCTACTGTCTCTATTATATTTTGACAGACCAGCTAGATCTACTGTCTCTATTATATTTTGACAGACCAGCTTGATCTACTGTCTCTATTGTATTATGACAGATCAGCTAGATCTACTGTCTCTATTATATTATGACAGACCAGCTTGATCTATTGTCTCTATTATATTATGACAGACCAGCTAGATCTACTGTCTCTATTATATTATGACAGACCAGAGATCCTCTATTATATTATGACAGACGAGCTAGAACTACTGTCTCTATTATATTATGACAGACCAGCTAGATCTACTGTCTCTATTGTATTATGACAGACCAGCTAGATCTACTGTCTCTATTATATTATGACAGACCAGCTAGATCTACTGTCTCTATTGTATTATTACAGACCAGCTAGATCTACTGTCTCTAATATATTCTGACATACCAGCTAGATCTACTGTCTCTATTATATTATGACATACCAGCAAGATCTACTGTCTTTGTGTCTCTATTGTATTATGACAGACCAGCTAGATCTACTGTCTATTAAATTATGACAGACCAGCTAGAACGACCCTCTCTATTATATTATGACAGACCAGCTAGATATACTGTCTCTATTATATTATGACAGACCAGCTAGATCTACTGTCTATTAAATTATGACAGACCAGCTATATCTACTGTCTCTATTATATTATGACAGATCTACTGTCTCTATTATATTTTGACAGACCAGCTAGATCTACTGTCTCTATTATATTATGAAAGACCAGCTAGATCTATTGTCTCTATTATATTTTGACAGACCAGCTAGATCTACTGTCTCTATTGTATTATGACAGACCAGCTAGATCTACTGTCTCTGCTATATTTTGACAGACCAGCCTGATCTACTGTCTCTATTATATTATGACAGACCAGCTAGATCTACTGTCTCTATTATATTATGACAGACCAGCCTGATCTACTGTCTCTATTATATTATGACAGACCAGCTATATCTACTGTCTCTATTATATTATTTCAGACCAGGTAGATCTACTGTCTCTATTATATTATGACAGACCAGCTAGATCTACTGTCTCTATTGTATTATGACAGATCAGCTAGATCTACTGTCTCTATTATATTATGACAGACCAGCTTGATCTATTGTCTCTATTATATTATGACATACCAGCTAGATCTACTGTCTCTATTATATTATGACAGACCAGCTAGATCTACTGTCTCTATTATATTATGACAGACCAGCTAGAACTACTGTCTCTGTTATATTTTGACAGACCAGCTTGATATACTGTCTCTATTATATTATTACAGACCAGCTAGATTTACTGTCTCTATATTATGACAGACCAGCTAGAACTACTGTCTCTGTTATATTTTGACAGACCAGCTTGATCTACTGTCTCATATTATGACAGACCAGCTTGATCTACTGTCTCATATTATGACATACCAGCTAGATCTACTGTCTCTATTATATTATGACAGACCAGCTAGATCTACTGTCGCTATTATATTATGACAGACCAGCTAGATCTACTGTCTCTATTGTATGACATACCAGCTAGATCTACTGTCTCTAAAATATTATGACAGACCAGGTAGATCTGCTGTATCTATTGTATTATCACAGACCAGCTAGATCTACTGTCTCTATTATATTTTGACAGACCAGCTTGATCTACTGTCTCTAATATGTTATGACAGACCAGCTAGATCTACTGTCTCTATTATATTATGACAGACCAGCTAGAACTACTGTCTCTATTGTATTATGACAGATCAGCTAGATCTACTGTCTCTATTATATTATGACAGACCAGCTAGATCTACTGTCTCTATTATATTATGGCAGACCAGCCTGATCTACTGTCTCTATTATATTATGACAGACCAGCTATATCTACTGTCTCTATTATATTATTTCAGACCAGGTAGATCTACTGTCTCTATTATATTTTGACAGACCAGCTAGAACTACTGTCTCTTTGATATTATGACAGACCAGCTAGATCTACTGTCGCTATTATATTATGACAGACCAGCTAGATCTACTGTCTCTATTGTATTACATACCAGCTAGATCTACTGTCTCTATTATATTATGACAGACCAGCTAGATCTACTGTCGCTATTATATTATAACAGACCAGCTAGATCTACTGTCTCTATTGTATGACATACCAGCTAGATCTACTGTCTCTAAAATATTATGACAGACCAGGTAGATCTGCTGTATCTATTGTATTATCACAGACCAGCTAGATCTACTGTCTCTATTATATTTTGACAGACCAGCTTGATCTACTGTCTCTAATATATTATGACAGACCAGCTAGATCTACTGTCTCTATTATATTATGACAGACCAGCTCGATCTATTGTCGCTATTATATTATGAAAGACCAGCTAGATCTACTGTCTCCATTGTATGACATACCAGCTATATCTACTGTCTCTATTATATTATGACAGATCTACTGTCTCTATTATATTTTGAAAGACCAGCTATATCTACTGTCTCTATTATATTATGACAGATCTACTGTCTCTATTATATTTTGACAGACCAGCTAGATCTACTGTCTCTATTATATTATGAAAGACCAGCTAGATCTATTGTCTCTATTATATTTTGACAGACCAGCTAGATCTACTGTCTCTATTGTATTATGACAGATCAGCTAGATCTACTGTCTCTATTATATTATGACAGACCAGCTAGATCTACTGTCTCTATTATATTATGACAGACCAGCCTGATCTACTGTCTCTATTATATTATGACAGACCAGCTATATCTACTGTCTCTATTATATTATTTCAGACCAGGTAGATCTACTGTCTCTATTATATTATGACAGACCAGCTAGATCTACTGTCTCTATTGTATTATGACAGACCAGCTAGAACTACTGTCTCTGTTATATTTTGACAGACCAGCTTGATATACTGTCTCTATTATATTATTACAGACCAGCTAGATCTACTGTCTCTATATTATGACAGACCAGCTAGAACTACTGTCTCTGTTATATTTTGACAGACCAGCTTGATCTACTGTCTCATATTATGAGAGACCAGCTAGAACTACTGTCTCTGTTATATTTTGACAGACCAGCTTGATCTACTGTCTCATATTATGACAGACCAGCTAGATCTACTGTCTCTATTATATTATGACAGACCAGCTAGATCTACTGTCTCTATTGTATGACATACCAGCTAGATCTACTGTCTCTAAAATATTATGACAGACCAGCTAGATCTACTGTCGCTATTATATTATGACAGACCAGCTAGATCTACTGTCTCTATTGTATGACATACCAGCTAGATCTACTGTCTCTAAAATATTATGACAGACCAGGTAGATCTGCTGTATCTATTGTATTATCACAGACCAGCTAGATCTACTGTCTCTATTATATTTTGACAGACCAGCTTGATCTACTGTCTCTAATATGTTATGACAGACCAGCTAGATCTACTGTCTCTATTATATTATGACAGACCAGCTAGAACTACTGTCTCTATTGTATTATGACAGATCAGCTAGATCTACTGTCTCTATTATATTATGACAGACCAGCTAGATCTACTGTCTCTATTATATTATGGCAGACCAGCCTGATCTACTGTCTCTATTATATTATGACAGACCAGCTATATCTACTGTCTCTATTATATTATTTCAGACCAGGTAGATCTACTGTCTCTATTATATTTTGACAGACCAGCTAGAACTACTGTCTCTTTGATATTATGACAGACCAGCTAGATCTACTGTCGCTATTATATTATGACAGACCAGCTAGATCTACTGTCTCTGCTATATTTTGACAGACCAGCCTGATCTACTGTCTCTATTATATTATGACAGACCAGCTATATCTACTGTCTCTATTATATTATTTCAGACCAGGTAGATCTACTGTCTCTATTATATTATGACAGACCAGCTAGATCTACTGTCTCTATTATATTTTGACAGACCAGCTTGATCTACTGTCTCTATTGTATTATGACAGATCAGCTAGATCTACTGTCTCTATTATATTATGACAGACCAGCTTGATCTATTGTCTCTATTATATTATGACATACCAGCTAGATCTACTGTCTCTATTTTTTTTTTTTTTTAATTTTATTTCACCTTTATTTAACCAGGTAGGCTAGTTGAGAACAAGTTCTCATTTGCAACTGCGACCTGGCCAAGATAAAGCATAGCAGTGTGAACAGACAACACAGAGTTACACATGGAGTAAACAATTTAGCAAGTCAATAACACAGTAGAAAAAAATGGGCAGTCTATATACAATGTGTGCAAAAGGCATGAGGAGGTAGGCGAATAATACAATTTTGCAGATTAACACTGGTGATAAATGATCAGATGGGCATGTACAGGTAGAGATATTGGTGAAAAGAGCAGAAAAGTAAATAAATAAAAGACAGTATAAAAACAGTATGGGAATGAGGTAGGTGAAAAGGTGAGCTATTTCTCTATTATATTATGACAGCTGCAGCGATCTTACTGCTCTATTGATGTTTGAAGTTGGTTAGGAGATAAAAGTCTCCAATCTCAGCGATTTTATATTTCCAGTCACAGGCAGCAGAGTACTGGAACTATTATATTATGCAAATGAGATCTACTGGCTTTAGGGATGATTAGTGAGATACACCAGCTGGAGCGCTACTGTCTCGGATGGGTATATTTGCAGCGTGATCAGTGAACTGAGATAAGGCGACAGACCTAGCATGGACTTGTAGATGACCTGAGCCAGTGGGTCTGGCCAATATGTAGTGAGGGCCAGCCGACTAGCTCTCATATTAAGCTCGACAGTGGTGGGTGGTCTAAGGTGCTTTATGACAAAACGGATGGCACTGTGATTAGACTGCATCCAGTTTGCTGAGATCTACTGTTGGAAGCCATTATATTATGACAGACCAGCTAGATCTACTGTCTCTATTGTATGACATACCAGCTAGATCTACTGTAAGCTTAAAATATTATGACAGAAGGTAGATCTGCTGTTGTTATTGTATTATCACAGACCAGCTAGATTTGATTTTATATTTTGACAGACCAGCTTGTCTACTGTCTCTAATATGTTATGACAGACCAGCTAGATCTACTGTCTCTAATATGACAGACCAGGTACTTATAGATGTCTCTACATATTTTGAACCATCCAGGGTGGTGATCTACTGTCTCTATTATATTGCAGGCAGCGATCGGTTGACCAGCATGCATTTGGTTTTACTGTCTTATTAGCAGTATGACAGACCACGAAGGACTGCTGTATTATATTATGACAGACCAGCTTGATCTACTGCACAGTTATATTATTTCGACCAGTATATATCTACTGTCGTCTATTATATTTGACAGACCAGCTAGATCTAGCAACATCATTGATATATACAGAGAGCTTGATCTACCTCGAGAATTGAAGACCCTAGTGGCACTGTCCTATAGAGACTGCCAGAGGACCTACTGTCTGCTATTCCGATTTGACACACTGAACTCTGTCTGCAAAGTATATTGGTGAACCAGGCAAGGCAGTCATCCGAAAAACCGAGGCTGTTGAGTGTCCGATTATATTATTGATTGACAGAGTCTACTGTCTCTAGGTTATGACAGACGGCTGCAACAGTACTGTCTTTTATATTTTGACAGACCAGCTTGATCTATGATATCATTTAGTACCAGCTTGATGTGGCTGAGGTGCACCCGTACCGGCTCGAAACCAGATTGCACAGCGGAGAAGATACCAGTGGGATTCGAGATGGTCAGTGACCTGTTTGTTGATTGGCTTTCAAAGACCTTAGATAGGCAGGGCAGGATGGATATAGGTCTATAGCAGTTTGGGTCCAGGGTGTCTCCCCTTTGAAGAGGGGGATGACTGCTGCAGCTTTCAATGACATGGGGATCTCTAGACTATATGAAAGAGAGGTTGAACAGGCTGGTAATAGGGGTCTGCTGTCTCTATTAGATAGTTTCACAGACCATAGATCTACTGTCCTAGATTATCAAGCCCAGCTGATTTGTCTCTGGTCCAGGTTTTGCAGCTCAGCAGAACATCTGTATCTGGATTTGGGTAAAGGAGAACAGCTGGAGAGGCTTGGGTGAGGATATTATGAAAGACCAGCTGTCTACTGCTCGATTGTATGACAGGCGGAAGGCATCCAGCCGTCTGAGAAGTGCTTATTGAAGTTTTCTACTAATCATCTATTTATCGGTGGAGACCAGTGTTTACTAGCCTCAGTATATTATGAGTGGGCAGCTGGGAGATCTCTTGTCTCTGGATATTTTGACAGACCAGCTGTCCCAGAACTTTTGGAGTTGGAGTTACAGATGCAAACTTCTGCCTGAAGAAGCTGGCCTTAGCTTTCCTGACAGACCAGCTGATCTACTGTCTCTGGTTCCTGACTTCCTGAACAGCTAGATCACTGGGCTATTCGATGCTATTGCAGTCCGCCACAGGATGTTTTTGTGCTGGTCGACCAGGCAGTCTAGGTCTCTAGTGAACAGAAGGGCTGTATCTGTTCTGGTCTCTGCATTTTTGACACCAGGAGCTATGCTTATCTAAAATGGTGAGGAAGTTAGATCTACTGTCTTTTATAATGACCAGGCATCCAGCTGACGGGATGAGGTCTACTGTCTCCAGGATATTACGACAGGTCAGATAGATCTACTGTCTCTATTAGTGTTTTAGGAGACCAGTGATGAGGGGTGTCTCTGATATTATGACAGGACCAGCTAGATGAGGCAGTGATCGCTGAGATCCTGGTTGAAGACCAGCTAGGTATATTTGGAGGGCCAGTATATCAGACCAGTCTAGAGGGTGTCTCTTATTTACAGAGTTAGGGTTGTACCTACTGTTCCTTTATGATTTGACAGATTGAGGCATCTACTGTCTCTATTATTAGACTGCCGGGGTGTTAAACTACTCCCAGTTTAGGTCACCTAGACAGAACAAACTCTGAAGCTTAGATGAGGGGCGATCAATTCACAAATGGTGTCAGGGCCAGCTGGGAGCTACTGGGTCTATAGCATGACAGACCAGCTGAGACTTGTTTCTGGAGAGATATTTTTCAAAATTAGATCAAACTGTTTGGGTACAGACCTAGATCTACTGTGACATTACTTTGCAGGCTAGATCTCTGCAGTAGATGACAGACCAGCCCCTTTGGCAGTTCTATCTATTATATTATGACAGACCAGCTAGATCTATGGAAATCTCTATTATATTTTGACAGCCTTCCTGAGCCAGTCTATGACAGACCAGCTACTGTCTCTATTAGACACGGCAAGGACATCAGGGTTAGCAGACTGTGCTAAAGCAGTGAGTAAACAAACTTAGGAGAGGCTGTCTGATGTTGATATGCATAAACCAGACTTTTCTACTGTCACAGAAGTCAACAAATGAGGGTACCTGGGGGCATGCAGGGCCTGGGTTTACCTCCACATCACCAGCTAGAACAGAGAAGGAGTATATTTGACAGACCAGCTAAAGGCTATCAAAACTATTATATTATTACAGACCAGCTAGATCTACTGTCTCTATTGTATTATGACAGACCAGCTAGAACTACTGTCTCTGTTATATTTTGACAGACCAGCTTGATCTACTGTCTCATATTATGACAGACCAGCTAGATCTACTGTCTCATTATATTATGACAGACCAGCTAGATCTACTGTCTCTATTATATTATGACAGACCAGCTAGATCTACTGTCTCTATTATATTACATACCAGCTAGATCTACTGTCTCTATTATATTATGACAGACCAGCTAGATCTACTGTCTCTATTATATTATAACAGACCAGCTAGATCTACTGTCTCTATTATATGACATACCAGCTAGATCTACTGTCTCTAAAATATTATGACAGACCAGGTAGATCTACTGTATCTATTATATTATGACAGACCAGCTAGATCTACTGTCTCTATTATATTTTGACAGACCAGCTTGATCTACTGTCTCTAATATATTATGACAGACCAGCTAGATCTACTGTCTCTATTATATTATGACAGACCAGCTCGATCTATTGTCGCTATTATATTATGAAAGACCAGCTAGATCTACTGTCTCCATTGTATGACATACCAGCTATATCTACTGTCTCTATTATATTATGACAGATCTACTGTCTCTATTATATTTTGAAAGACCAGCTAGATCTACTGTCTCTATTATATTATGACAGATCTACTGTCTCTATTATATTTTGACAGACCAGCTAGATCTACTGTCTCTATTATATTATGAAAGACCAGCTAGATCTATTGTCTCTATTATATTTTGACAGACCAGCTAGATCTACTGTCTCTATTGTATTATGACAGATCAGCTAGATCTACTGTCTCTATTATATTATGACAGACCAGCTAGATCTACTGTCTCTATTATATTATGACAGACCAGCCTGATCTACTGTCTCTATTATATTATGACAGACCAGCTATATCTACTGTCTCTATTATATTATTTCAGACCAGGTAGATCTACTGTCTCTATTATATTATGACAGACCAGCTAGATCTACTGTCTCTATTGTATTATGACAGATCAGCTAGATCTACTGTCTCTATTATATTATGACAGACCAGCTTGATCTATTGTCTCTATTATATTATGACATACCAGCTAGATCTACTGTCTCTATTATATTATGACAGACCAGCTAGATCTACTGTCTCTATTATATTATGACAGACCAGCTAGAACTACTGTCTCTGTTATATTTTGACAGACCAGCTTGATATACTGTCTCTATTATATTATTACAGACCAGCTAGATCTACTGTCTCTATATTATGACAGACCAGCTAGAACTACTGTCTCTGTTATATTTTGACAGACCAGCTTGATCTACTGTCTCATATTATGACAGACCAGCTTGATCTACTGTCTCATATTATGACATACCAGCTAGATCTACTGTCTCTATTATATTATGACAGACCAGCTAGATCTACTGTCGCTATTATATTATGACAGACCAGCTAGATCTACTGTCTCTATTGTATGACATACCAGCTAGATCTACTGTCTCTAAAATATTATGACAGACCAGGTAGATCTGCTGTATCTATTGTATTATCACAGACCAGCTAGATCTACTGTCTCTATTATATTTTGACAGACCAGCTTGATCTACTGTCTCTAATATGTTATGACAGACCAGCTAGATCTACTGTCTCTAATATGTTATGACAGACCAGCTAGATCTATTGTCTCTATTATATTTTGACAGACCAGCTTGATCTACTGTCTCATATTATGACATACCAGCTAGATCTACTGTCTCTATTATATTATGACAGACCAGCTAGATCTACTGTCGCTATTATATTATGACAGACCAGCTAGATCTACTGTCTCTATTGTATGACATACCAGCTAGATCTACTGTCTCTAAAATATTATGACAGACCAGGTAGATCTGCTGTATCTATTGTATTATCACAGACCAGCTAGATCTACTGTCTCTATTATATTTTGACAGACCAGCTTGATCTACTGTCTCTAATATGTTATGACAGACCAGCTAGATCTACTGTCTCTAATATGTTATGACAGACCAGCTAGATCTATTGTCTCTATTATATTTTGACAGACCAGCTAGATCTACTGTCTCTATTGTATTATGACAGATCAGCTAGATCTACTGTCTCTATTATATTATGACAGACCAGCTAGATCTACTGTCTCTATTATATTATGACAGACCAGCCTGATCTACTGTCTCTATTATATTATGACAGACCAGCTATATCTACTGTCTCTATTATATTATCTCAGACCAGGTAGATCTACTGTCTCTATTGTATTATGACAGATCAGCTAGATCTACTGTCTCTATTATATTATGACAGACCAGCTTGATCTATTGTCTCTATTATATTATGACATACCAGCTAGATCTACTGTCTCTATTATATTATGACAGACCAGCTAGATCTACTGTCTCTATTATATTATGACAGACCAGCTAGAACTACTGTCTCTGTTATATTTTGACAGACCAGCTTGATATACTGTCTCTATTATATTATGACAGACCAGCTAGATCTACTGTCTCTATATTTATGACAGACCAGCTAGAACTACTGTCTCTGTTATATTTTGACAGACCAGCTTGATCTACTGTCTCATATTATGACAGACCAGCTAGATCTACTGTCTCTGTTATATTTGACATACCAGCTAGATCTACTGTCTCTATTATATTATGACAGACCAGCTAGATCTACTGTCTCTGTTATATTATGACAGACCAGCTAGATCTACTGTCTCTATTGTATTATGACATACCAGCTAGATCTACTGTCTCTAAAATATTATGACAGACCAGGTAGATCTACTGTCTCTATTATATTATGACAGACCAGCTAGATCTACTGTCTCTATTATATTATGACAGACCAGCTAGATCTACTGTCTCTAATATGTTATGACAGACCAGCTAGATCTACTGTCTCTAATATGTTATGACAGACCAGCTAGATCTATTGTCTCTATTATATTTTGACAGACCAGCTTGATCTACTGTCTCATATTATGACATACCAGCTAGATCTACTGTCTCTATTATATTATGACAGACCAGCTAGATCTACTGTCTCTATATTATGACAGACCAGCTAGAACTACTGTCTCTGTTATATTTTGACAGACCAGCTTGATCTACTGTCTCATATTATGACAGACCAGCTTGATCTACTGTCTCATATTATGACATACCAGCTAGATCTACTGTCTCTATTATATTATGACAGACCAGCTAGATCTACTGTCGCTATTATATTATGACAGACCAGCTAGATCTACTGTCTCTATTGTATTATGACAGACCAGCTAGATCTACTGTCTCTAAAATATTATGACAGACCAGGTAGATCTACTGTATCTATTGTATTATCACAGACCAGCTAGATCTACTGTCTCTATTATATTTTGACAGACCAGCTAGATCTACTGTCTCTATTATATTATGACAGACCAGCTAGATCTACTGTCTCTAATATACTTATGACAGACCAGCTAGATCTACTGTCTCTATTATATTTGACAGACCAGCTAGATCTACTGTCTCATATATATGACATACCAGCTAGATCTACTGTCTCTATTATATTATGACAGACCAGCTAGATCTACTGTCGCTATTATATTATGACAGACCAGCTAGATCTACTGTCTCTATTGTATTATGACAGACCAGCTAGATCTACTGTCTCTATTATATTATGACAGACCAGCTAGATCTACTGTATCTATTATATTATCACAGACCAGCTAGATCTACTGTCTCTATTATATTATGACAGACCAGCTTGATCTACTGTCTCTAATATGTTATGACAGACCAGCTAGATCTACTGTCTCTAATATATTATGACAGACCAGCTAGATCTACTGTCTCTATTATATTATGACAGACCAGCTAGATCTACTGTCTCTATTATATTATGACAGATCAGCTAGATCTACTGTCTCTATTATATTATGACAGACCAGCTAGATCTATTGTCTCTATTATATTTTGACAGACCAGCTGATCTACTGTCTCTATTATATTATGACAGACCAGCTAGATCTACTGTCTCTATTATATTATGACAGACCAGGTAGATCTACTGTCTCTATTATATTATGACAGACCAGCCTGATCTACTGTCTCTATTATATTATGACAGACCAGCTATGATCTATTGTCTCTATTATATTATGACATACCAGCTAGATCTACTGTCTCTATTATATTATGACAGACCAGCTAGATCTACTGTCTCTATTATATTATGACAGACCAGCTAGATCTACTGTCTCTATTATATTATGACAGACCAGCTTGATTTACTGTCTCTATTATATTATGACAGACCAGCTAGATCTACTGTCTCTATTATATTATGACAGACCAGCTAGATCTACTGTCTCTATTATATTATTGACAGACCAGCTAGAACTACTGTCTCATATTTTGACAGACCAGCTTGATCTACTGTCTCTATTATATTATTACAGACCAGCTAGATCTACTGTCTCTATTATATTATGACAGACCAGCTAGATCTACTGTCTCTGTTATATTATGACAGACCAGCTAGATCTACTGTCTCTATATTATGACAGACCAGCTAGATCTACTGTCTCTATTATATTATGACATACCAGCTAGATCTACTGTCTCTATTATATTATGACAGACCAGCTAGATCTACTGTCTCTATTATATTATGACAGACCAGCTAGATCTACTGTCTCTATATGTTATGACAGACCAGCTAGATCTACTGTCTCTAAAATATTATGACAGACCAGCTAGATCTACTGTCTCTATTATATTATGACAGACCAGCTAGATCTACTGTCTCTATTATATTATGACAGACCAGCTAGATCTACTGTCTCTATTATATTATGACAGACCAGCTAGATCTACTGTCTCTATTATATTATGACAGACCAGCTAGATCTACTGTCTCTATTATATTTGACAGACCAGCTAGATCTACTGTCTCTATTATATTATGACAGACCAGCTAGATCTATTGTCTCTATTATATTATCACAGACCAGCTAGATCTACTGTCTCTATTATATTTTGACAGACCAGCTTGATCTACTGTCTCTATTATATTATGACAGACCAGCTAGATCTACTGTCTCTATTATATTATGACAGACCAGCTAGATCTACTGTCTCTATTATATTCTACTGACAGACCAGCTAGATCTACTGTCTCTATTATATTATGACAGAGCTAGATCTACTGTCTCTATTATATTATGACAGACCAGCTAGATCTACTGTCTCTATTATATTATGAAAGACCAGCTATATCTACTGTCTCTATTATATTTTGACAGACCAGCTAGATCTACTGTCTCTATTATATTATGACAGACCAGCTAGATCTACTGTCTCTATTATATTATGACAGACCAGCTAGATCTACTGTCTCTATTATATTATGACAGACCAGCTAGATCTACTGTCTCTATTATATTATGACAGACCAGCTAGATCTACTGTCTCTATTATATTATGACAGACCAGCTTGATCTACTGTCTCTATTATATTTTGACAGACCAGCTAGATCTACTGTCTCTATTATATTATGACAGACCAGCTAGATCTACTGTCTCTATTATATTATGACAGACCAGCTAGATCTACTGTCTCTATTATATTATGACAGACCAGCTAGATCTACTGTCTCTATTATATTATGACAGACCAGCTAGATCTACTGTCTCTATTATATTATGACAGACCAGCTAGATCTACTGTCTCTATTATATTATGACAGACCAGCTAGATCTACTGTCTCTATTATATTATGACAGACCAGCTAGATCTACTGTCTCTATTATATTATGACAGACCAGCTAGATCTACTGTCTCTATTATATTATGATAGACCAGCTAGATCTACTGTCTCTATTATATTATGACAGACCAGCTAGATCTACTGTCTCTATTATATTATGACAGACCAGCTAGATCTACTGTCTCTATTATATTATGACAGACCAGCTAGATCTACTGTCTCTATTATATTATGACAGACCAGCTAGATCTACTGTCTCTATTATATTATGACAGACCAGCTAGATCTACTGTCTCTATTATATTATGACAGACCAGCTAGATCTACTGTCTCTATTATATTATGACAGACCAGCTATATCTACTGTCTCTATTATATTATGACAGATCTACTGTCTCTATTATATTTTGACAGACCAGCTAGATCTACTGTCTCTATTATATTATGAAAGACCAGCTAGATCTATTGTCTCTATTATATTTTGACAGACCAGCTAGATCTACTGTCTCTATTGTATTATGACAGATCAGCTAGATCTACTGTCTCTATATATTTTGACAGACCAGCTGATCTACTGTCTCTATTATATTATGACAGACCAGCTAGATCTACTGTCTCTATTATATTATGACAGACCAGCCTGATCTACTGTCTCTATTATATTATGACAGACCAGCTATATCTACTGTCTCTATTATATTATTTCAGACCAGGTAGATCTACTGTCTCTATTATATTATGACAGACCAGCTAGATCTACTGTCTCTATTATATTATGACAGATCAGCTAGATCTACTGTCTCTATTATATTATGACAGACCAGCTTGATCTATTGTCTCTATTATATTATGACATACCAGCTAGATCTACTGTCTCTATTATATTATGACAGACCAGCTAGATCTACTGTCTCTATTATATTATGACAGACCAGCTAGAACTACTGTCTCTGTTATATTTTGACAGACCAGCTTGATATACTGTCTCTATTATATTATTACAGACCAGCTAGATCTACTGTCTCTATATTATGACAGACCAGCTAGAACTACTGTCTCTGTTATATTATGACAGACCAGCTAGATCTACTGTCTCTATTATATTATGACAGACCAGCTAGATCTACTGTCTCTATTATATTATGACAGACCAGCTAGATCTACTGTCTCTATTATATTATGACAGACCAGCTAGATCTACTGTCTCTGTTATATTATGACAGACCAGCTAGATCTACTGTCTCTATTTATGACAGACCAGCTAGATCTACTGTCTCTAAAATATTATGACAGACCAGCTAGATCTGCTGTCTCTATTATATTATCTACAGACCAGCTAGATCTACTGTCTCTATTATATTTTGACAGACCAGCTTGATCTACTGTCTCTAATATGTTATGACAGACCAGCTAGATCTACTGTCTCTATTATATTATGACAGACCAGCTAGATCTACTGTCTCTAAAATATTATGACAGACCAGCTAGATCTACTGTCTCTATTATATTATGACAGACCAGCTAGATCTACTGTCTCTATTATATTATGACAGACCAGCTAGATCTACTGTCTCTATTATATTATGACAGACCAGCTAGATCTACTGTCTCTATTATATTATGACAGACCAGCTAGATCTACTGTCTCTATTATATTATGACAGACCAGCTAGATCTACTGTCTCTATTATATTATGACAGACCAGCTAGATCTACTGTCTCTATTATATTATGACAGACCAGCTAGATCTACTGTCTCTATTATATTATGACAGACCAGCTAGATCTACTGTCTCTATTATATTATGAAAGACCAGCTAGATCTACTGTCTCTATTATATTATGACAGACCAGCTAGATCTACTGTCTCTATTATATTATGACAGACCAGTCTCTATTATATTTTGACAGACCAGCTACTGTCTCTATTATATTATGACAGACCAGCTAGATCTACTGTCTCTATTATATTATGACAGACCAGCTAGATCTACTGTCTCTATTATATTATGACAGACCAGCTAGATCTACTGTCTCTATTATATTATGACAGACCTTGTCTACTGTTATATTATGCTAGATCTACTGTCTCTATTATATTATGACAGACCAGCTAGATCTACTGTCTCTATTATATTATGACAGACCAGCTAGATCTACTGTCTCTATTATATTATGACAGACCAGCTAGATCTACTGTCTCTATTATATTATGACAGATCTACTAGATCTACTGTCTATTATATTTTGACAGACCAGCTATATCTACTGTCTCTATTATATTATGAAGACCAGCTAGATCTACTGTCTCTATTGTATTTTGACAGACCAGCTAGATCTACTGTCTCTAAAATATTATGACAGACCAGCTAGATCTACTGTCTCTATTATATTTTGACAGACCAGCTAGATCTACTGTCTCTATTATATTATGACAGACCAGCTAGATCTACTGTCTCTATTATATTATGACAGAGATCTACTGTCTCTATTATATTATGACAGACAGCTAGATCTACTGTCTCTATTATATTTGACAGACCAGCTATGATCTAACTGTCTCTTATATTATTACAGACCAGCTAGATCTACTGTCTCTATTATATTATGACAGACCAGCTAGATCTACTGTCTCTATTATATTATGACAGACCAGCTAGATCTACTGTCTCTATTATATTATGACAGACCAGCTAGATCTACTGTCTCTATTATATTATGACAGACCAGCTAGATCTACTGTCTCTTTATATTATGACAGACCAGCTAGATCTACTGTCTCTATTATATTTTGACAGACCAGCTAGATATACTGTCTCTATAATATTATATTTTGACAGACCAGCTAGATCTACTGTCTCTATTATATTATCACAGACCAGCAAGATCTACTGTCTCTATATATTATGACAGACCAGCTAGATCTACTGTCTCTATTATATTATGACAGACCAGCTATATCTACTGTCTCTATTATATTATGACAGCCCAAGTAGATCTACTGTCTCTGTTATATTACATACCAGCTAGATCTACTGTCTCTATAATATTATGACAGACCAGCTAGATATACTGTCTCTATTATATTTTGACAGACCAGCTAGATATACTGTCTCTATTATATTTTGACAGACCAGCTTGATATACTGTCTCTATATTATTACAGACCAGCTAGATCTACTGTCTCTATTATATTATGACAGACCAGCTAGAACTACTGTCTCTATTATATTATGACAGACCAGCTAGAACTACTGTCTCTGTTATATTTTGACAGACCAGCTTGATCTACTGTCTCATATTATGACATACCAGCTAGATCTACTGTCTCTATTATATTATGACAGACCAGCTAGATCTACTGTCGCTATTATATTATGACAGACCAGCTAGATCTACTGTCTCTATTGTATGACATACCAGCTAGATCTACTGTCTCTAAAATATTATGACAGACCAGGTAGATCTGCTGTATCTATTGTATTATCACAGACCAGCTAGATCTACTGTCTCTATTATATTTTGACAGACCAGCTTGATCTACTGTCTCTAATATGTTATGACAGACCAGCTAGATCTACTGTCTCTATTATATTATGACAGACCAGCTAGAACTACTGTCTCTGTTATACTTTGATTGACCAGCTAGATCTACTGTCTCTATTATATTATGACAGACCAGCTCGATCTATTGTCGCTATTATATTATGACAGACCAGCTAGATCTACTGTCTCTATTATATTATGACAGACCAGCTAGATCTACTGTCGCTATTATATTATGAAAGACCAGCTATATCTACTGTCTCTATTATATTATGACAGACCAGCTAGATCTACTGTCTCTATTATATTATGACAGACCAGCTAGATCTACTGTCTCTATTATATTATGACAGACCAGCTATATCTACTGTCTCTATTATATTATGACAGATCTATTTCACCTTTATTTAAAGACCAGCTAGATCTACTGTCTCTATTATATTATGACAGATACCAGCTACTGTCTCTATTATATTAACAGATCTACTGTCTCTATTATATTTTGACAGACCAGCTAGATACACATGGAGTCTATTATTATGAAAGACCAGCTAGATCTATTGTCTCTATTATATTTTGACAGACCAGCATGAGATCTACTGTCTCTATTGTATTTTGACAGATCAGCTAGATCTACTGTCTCTATTATATTATGACAGACCAGCTAGATCTACTGTCTCTATTATATTATGACAGACCAGCTAGATCTACTGTATCTATTGTATATCACAGACCAGCTAGATCTACTGTCTCTATTATATTTTGAAGACCAGCTTGATCTACTGTCTCTAATATATTATGACAGACCAGCTAGAACTACTGTCTCTGTTATTTTGACAGACCAGCTTGATATACTGTCTCTATATTATTACAGACCAGCTAGATCTACTGTCTCTGTTATACTTTGATAGACCAGCTAGATCTACTGGATATTATGACAGACCAGCCCAGATGAATGTCTGGCGTTATATTTTGACAGACCTGAGATCTACTGTCTCTATTATATTATGACAGTCCAGCTAGATCTATTGTCGCCATTATATTAGAAAGACCAGCTTTACCTACTGGACGCCATTATATTTGACAGACCAGCTAGATATACTGTCTCTATAATATTATGACAGACCAGCTAGATCTACTGTCTCTATTGTATTATCACAGACCAGCAAGATCTACTGTCTCTATATTATGACAGACCAGCTAGGATCTACTGTCTCTATTATATTATGACAGACCAGCTATATCTACTGTCTCTATTATATTATGACAGATCTACTGTCTCTATTATATTATGACATACCAGCTAGATCTACTGTCTCTATTATATTATGACAGACCAGCTAGATCTACTGTCTCTATTATATTATGACAGACCAGCTAGAACTACTGTCTCTGTTATATTTTGGACAGACCAGCTTGATATACTGTCTCTATTATATTATTACAGACCAGCTAGATCTACTGTCTCTATATTATGACAGACCAGCTAGAACTACTGTCTCTGTTATATTTTGACAGACCAGCTTGATCTACTGTCTCATATTATGACAGACCAGCTTGATCTACTGTCTCATATTATGACATACCAGCTAGATCTACTGTCTCTATTATATTATGACAGACCGCTAGATCTACTGTCGCTATTATATTATGACAGACCAGCTAGATCTACTGTCTCTATTGTATGACATACCAGCTAGATCTACTGTCTCTAAAATATTATGACAGACCAGGTAGATCTGCTGTATCTATTGTATTATCACAGACCAGCTAGATCTACTGTCTCTATTATATTTTGACAGACCAGCTTGATCTACTGTCTCTAATATGTTATGACAGACCAGCTAGATCTACTGTCTCTATTATATTATGACAGACCAGCTAGAACTACTGTCTCTGTTATACTTTGATAGACCAGCTAGATCTACTGTCTCTATTATATTATGACAGACCAGCTCGATCTATTGTCGCTATTATATTATGACAGACCAGCTAGATCTACTGTCTCTATTATATTATGACAGACCAGCTAGATCTACTGTCGCTATTATATTATGAAAGACCAGCTATATCTACTGTCTCTATTATATTATGACAGACCAGCTAGATCTACTGTCTCTATTATATTATGACAGACCAGCTAGATCTACTGTCTCTATTATATTATGACAGACCAGCTATATCTACTGTCTCTATTATATTATGACAGATCTACTGTCTCTATTATATTTTGAAAGACCAGCTAGATCTACTGTCTCTATTATATTATGACAGACCAGCTATATCTACTGTCTCTATTATATTATGACAGATCTACTGTCTCTATTATATTTTGACAGACCAGCTAGATTCTTACTGTCTCTATTATATTATGAAAGACCAGCTAGATCTATTGTCTCTATTATATTTTGACAGACCAGCTAGATCTACTGTCTCTATTGTATTATGACAGATCAGCTAGATCTACTGTCTCTATTATATTATGACAGACCAGCTAGATCTACTGTCTCTATTATATTATGACAGACCAGCCTGATCTACTGGGTCCCATTATATTATGACAGACCAGCTACATCTACTGTCTCTATTATATTATTTTCAGACCAGGTAGATCTACTGTCTCTATTATATTATGACAGACCAGCTAGACTGGCCGATTGGAGTATGCCAGGCGGCTAGATCATGGCCTATTATATTATGACAGTGCTTATTTATTGTCTCTATTATATTATGGGATTTACCAGCTGGAGACTACTGTCTAAAATCGCCAGCTATTATATTAGTGACAGGGCAGCTGGAACTAGGTGTCTCTGTTATATTTGACAGACCAACTTGATATACTGTCTCTATTATATTATTACAGACCAGCAAATCTACTGTCCTAATTATGACATGACCAGCTAGAACTACTGTCTCTGTTATATTTTGACAGACCCTTGATCTACTGTCTCATATTATGACAGACCAGCTTGATCTACTGTCTCATATTATGACATACCAGCTAGATCTACTGTTTTTATTATGACAGACCAGCTTGATCTACTGTCTCTAATATATTACCAAGGGCTGTACTACTGTCTCTGTTATATTTTGAACAGACCAGCTTGATAAACTGTCTCTAAATTATTACAGACCAGCTAGATCTACTGTCTCTGTTATACTTTGATAGACCAGCTAGATCTACTCTCTATTATATTATGACAGACCAGCTAGATCTAATGTCTCTGTTATATTTTGACAGACCTGGTAGATCTACTGTCTCTATTATATTATGACAGTCCAGCTAGATCTATTGTCGCTATTATATTATGAAAGACCAGCTAGATCTACTGTCGCTATTATATTTTGACAGACCAGCTAGATATACTGTCTCTATAATATTATGACAGACCAGCTAGATCTACTGTCTCTATTGTATTATCACAGACCAGCAAGATCTACTGTCTCTTATATTATGACAGACCAGCTAGATCTACTGTCTCTATTATATTATGACAGACCAGCTATATCTACTGTCTCTATTATATTATGACAGATCTACTGTCTCTATTATATTATGACATACCAGCTAGATCTACTGTCTCTATTATATTATGACAGACCAGCTAGATCTACTGTCTCTATTATATTATGACAGACCAGCTAGAACTAACTCTGTTATATTTTGACAGACCAGCTTGATATACTGTCTCTATTATATTATTACAGGGCCAGCTAGATCTACTGTCTCTATATTATGACAGACCAGCTAGAACTACTGTCTCTGTTATATTTTGACAGACCAGCTTGATCTACTGTCTCAATTATGACAGACCAGCTTGATCTACTGTCTCATATTATGACATACCAGCCAGATCTACTGTCTCTATTATATTATGACAGACCAGCCCCTCTACTGTCGCTATTATATTATGACAGACCAGCTAGATCTACTGTCTCTATTGTATGACATACCAGCTAGATCTACTGTCTCTAAAATATTATGACAGACCAGGTAGATCTGCTGTATCTATTGTATTATCACAGACCAGCTAGATCTACTGTCTCTATTATATTTTGACAGACCAGCTTGATCTACTGTCTCTAATATGTTATGACAGAAACCAGCTAGATCTACTGTCTCTATTATATTATGACAGACCAGCTAGAACTACTGTCTCTGGGTTATACCTTTGATTGACCCGCGGAACTACTGTCTCTATTATATTATGACAGACCAGCTCGATCTATTGTCGCTATTATATTATGACAGACCAGCTAGATCTACTGTCTCTATTATATTATGACAGACCAGCTAGATCTACTGTCGCTATTATATTATGAAAGACCAGCTATATCTACTGTCTCTATTATATTATGACAGACCAGCTAGATCTACTGTCTCTATTATATTATGACAGACCAGCTAGATCTACTGTCTCTATTATATTATGACAGACCAGCTATATCTACTGTCTCTATTATATTATGACAGATCTACTGTCTCTATTATATTTTGAAAGACCAGCTAGATCTACTGTCTCTATTATATTATGACAGACCAGCTATATCTACTGTCTCTATTATATTATGACAGATCTACTGTCTCTATTATATTTTGACAGACCAGCTAGATCTACTGTCTCTATTATATTATGAAAGACCAGCTAGATCTATTGTCTCTATTATATTTTGACAGACCAGCTAGATCTACTGTCTCTATTGTATTATGACAGATCAGCTAGATCTACTGTCTCTATTATATTATGACAGACCAGCTAGATCTACTGTCTCTATTATATTATGACAGACCAGCTAGATCTACTGTATCTATTGTATTATCACAGACCAGCTAGATCTACTGTCTCTATTATATTTTGACAGACCAGCTTGATCTACTGTCTCTAATATATTATGACAGACCAGCTAGAACTACTGTCTCTGTTATATTTTGACAGACCAGCTTGATATACTGTCTCTATATTATTACAGACCAGCTAGATCTACTGTCTCTGTTATACTTTGATAGACCAGCTAGATCTACTCTCTATTATATTATGACAGACCAGCTAGATCTAATGTCTCTGTTATATTTTGACAGACCTGGTAGATCTACTGTCTCTATTATATTATGACAGTCCAGCTAGATCTATTGTCGCTATTATATTATGAAAGACCAGCTAGATCTACTGTCGCTATTATATTTTGACAGACCAGCTAGATATACTGTCTCTATAATATTATGACAGACCAGCTAGATCTACTGTCTCTATTGTATTATCACAGACCAGCAAGATCTACTGTCTCTTATATTATGACAGACCAGCTAGATCTACTGTCTCTATTATATTATGACAGACCAGCTATATCTACTGTCTCTATTATATTATGACAGATCTACTGTCTCTATTATATTATGACATACCAGCTAGATCTACTGTCTCTATTATATTATGACAGACCAGCTAGATCTACTGTCTCTATTATATTATGACAGACCAGCTAGAACTACTGTCTCTGTTATATTTTGACAGACCAGCTTGATATACTGTCTCTATTATATTATTACAGACCAGCTAGATCTACTGTCTCTATATTATGACAGACCAGCTAGAACTACTGTCTCTGTTATATTTTGACAGACCAGCTTGATCTACTGTCTCATATTATGACAGACCAGCTTGATCTACTGTCTCATATTATGACATACCAGCTAGATCTACTGTCTCTATTATATTATGACAGACCGCTAGATCTACTGTCGCTATTATATTATGACAGACCAGCTAGATCTACTGTCTCTATTGTATGACATACCAGCTAGATCTACTGTCTCTAAAATATTATGACAGACCAGGTAGATCTGCTGTATCTATTGTATTATCACAGACCAGCTAGATCTACTGTCTCTATTATATTTTGACAGACCAGCTTGATCTACTGTCTCTAATATGTTATGACAGACCAGCTAGATCTACTGTCTCTATTATATTATGACAGACCAGCTAGAACTACTGTCTCTATTATATTTTGACAGACCAGCT
>NW_026277873.1:0-1161 GCF_023373465.1 Oncorhynchus keta | reverse complement strand
TCTCTCCTCTGTCAGGACTCTTTACTGTGTGTCTCTCCTCTGTCAGGACTCTTTACTGTGTGTCTCTCCTCTGTCAGGACTCTTTACTGTGTGTCTCTCCTCTGTCAGGACTCTTTACTGTGTGTCTCTCCTCTGTCAGGACTCTTTACTGTGTGTCTCTCCTCTGTCAGGACTCTTTACTGTGTGTCTCTCCTCTGTCAGGACTCTTTACTGTGTGTCTCTCCTCTGTCAGGACTCTTTACTGTGTGTCTCTCCTCTGTCAGGACTCTTTACTGTGTGTCTCTCCTCTGTCAGGACTCTTTACTGTGTGTCTCTCCTCTGTCAGGACTCTTTACTGTGTGTCTCTCCTCTGTCAGGACTCTTTACTGTGTGTCTCTCCTCTGTCAGGACTCTTTACTGTGTGTCTCTCCTCTGTCAGGACTCTTTACTGTGTGTCTCTCCTCTGTCAGGACTCTTTACTGTGTGTCTCTCCTCTGTCAGGACTCTTTACTGTGTGTCTCTCCTCTGTCAGGACTCTTTACTGTGTCGTCTCTCCTCTGTCAGGACTCTTTACTGTGTGTCTCTCCTCTGTCAGGACTCTTTACTGTGTGTCTCTCCTCTGTCAGGACTCTTTACTGTGTGTCTCTCCTCTGTCAGGACTCTTTACTGTGTGTCTCTCCTCTGTCAGGACTCTTTACTGTGTGTCTCTCCTCTGTCAGGACTCTTTACTGTGTGTCTCTCCTCTGTCAGGACTCTTTACTGTGTGTCTCTCCTCTGTCAGGACTCTTTACTGTGTGTCTCTCCTCTGTCAGGACTCTTTACTGTGTGTCTCTCCTCTGTCAGGACTCTTTACTGTGTGTCTCTCCTCTGTCAGGACTCTTTACTGTGTGTCTCTCCTCTGTCAGGACTCTTTACTGTGTCGTGTCTCTCCTCTGTCAGGACTCTTTTACTGTGTCGTGCTCTCCTCTGTCAGGACTCTTTACTGTGTGTCTCTCCTCTGTCAGGACTCTTTACTGTGTGTCTCCTCTGTCAGGCCTCTTTACTGTGTCGTCTCCTCTGTCAGGACTCTTTACTGTGTGTCTCTCCTCTGTCAGGACTCTCTACTGTGTGTCTCTCCTCTGTCAGGACTCTTTACTGTGTGTCTCTCCTCTGTCAGGACTCTTTACTGTGTGTCTCTCCTCT
>NW_026277872.1:0-829 GCF_023373465.1 Oncorhynchus keta | reverse complement strand
TACACTCCAACACTGCTCTGAAAGGGGATGATTTATTACACTCCAACACTGCTCTGAAAGGGGATGATTTATTACACTCCAACACTGCTCTGAAAGGGGATGATTTATTACAACAACACTGCTGTGAAAGGGGATGATTTATTACACTACAACACTGCTCTGAAAGGGGATGATTTATTACACTCCAACACTGCTGTGAAAGGGGATGATTTATTACACTCCAACACTGCTCTGAAAGGGGATGATTTATTACACTCCAACACTGCTGTGAAAGGGGATGATTTATTACACTCACAACACTGCTCTGAAAGGGGATGATTTATTACACTCCAACACTGCTCTGAAAGGGATGATTTATTACACTCCAACACTGCTCTGAAAGGGGATGATTTATTACACTCAACACTGCTCTGAAAGGGGATGATTTATTACACTCCAACACTGCTCTGAAAGGGGATGATTTATTACACTCCAACACTGCTGTGAAAGGGGATGATTTATTACACTCCAACACTGCTCTGAAAGGGGATGATTTATTACACTCCAACACTGCTCTGAAAGGGGATGATTTATTACACTCCAACACTGCTGTGAAAGGGGATGATTTATTACACTCCAACACTGCTCTGAAAGGGGATGATTTATTACACTCCAACACTGCTCTGAAAGGGGATGATTTATTACACTCCAACACTGCTCTGAAAGGGGATGATTTATTACAACAACACTGCTCTGAAAGGGGATGATTTATTACACTCCAACACTGCTCTGAAAGGGATGATTTATTACACTCCAACACTGCTCTGAAAGGGGATGATTTATTACAACA
>NW_026277871.1:0-2290 GCF_023373465.1 Oncorhynchus keta | reverse complement strand
GCAGTCCTCACCAGCAGAGGGCAGCAGCACCTAGAAACAGAGGGCAGCAGCACCTAGAAACAGAGGGCAGCAGCACCTAGAAACAGAGGGCAGCAGCACCTAGAAACAGAGGGCAGCAGCACCTAGAAACAGAAGGCAGCAGCACCTGGAAACAGAGGGCAGCAGTACCTAGAAACAGAGGGCAGCAGCACCTAGCACCTATACAGAGGGCAGCAGTCCTCACCAGCAGAGGGCAGCAGCACCTAGAAACAGAGGGCAGCAGCACCTAGAAACAGAGGGCAGTAGCACCTAGAAACAGAGGGCAGCAGCACCGAGAAACAGAGGGCAGCAGCACCTAGAAACAGAAGGCAGCAGCACCTGGAAACAGAGGGCAGCAGCACCTAGAAACAGAGGGCAGCAGCACCTGGAAACAGAGGGCAGCAGCACCTAGAAACAGAGGGCAGCAGCACCTAGAAACAGAGGGCAGCAGTCCTCACCAGCAGAGGGCAGCAGTCCTCACCATCAGAGGGCAGCAGTCCTCACCAGCAGAGGGCAGCAGTCCTCACCAGCAGAGGGCAGCAGCACCTAGAAACAGAGGGCAGCAGCACCTAGAAACAGAGGGCAGCAGTCCTCACCAGCAGAGGGCAGCAGTCCTCACCAGCAGAGGGCAGCAGTCCTCACCATCAGAGGGCAGCAGTCCTCACCAGCTGAGGGCAGCAGTCCCCACCATCAGAGGGCAGCAGTCCTCACCATCAGAGGGCAGCAGTCCTCACCAGCTGAGGGCAGCAGTCCTCACCATCAGAGGGCAGCAGTCCTCACCATCAGAGGGCAGCAGTCCTCACCAGCTGAGGGCAGCAGTCCCCACCATCAGAGGGCAGCAGTCCTCACCAGCTGAGGGCAGCAGTCCTCACCAGCAGAGGGCAGCAGCACCTAGAAACAGAGGGCAGCAGCACCTAGAAACAGAGGGCAGCAGCACCTAGAAACAGAGGGCAGCAGCACCTCACCAACAGAGGGCAGCAGCACCTAAAAACAGAGGGCAGCAGTCCTCACCAGCTGAGGGCAGCAGTCCCCACCATCAGAAGGCAGCAATCCTCACCAGCAGAGGGCAGCAGTCCTCACCAGCAGAGGGCAGCAGCACCTAGAAACAGAGGGCAGCAGCACCTAGAAACAGAGGGCAGCAGCACCTAGAAACAGAGGGCAGCAGCACCTAGAAACAGAGGGCAGCAGCACCTAGAAACAGAGGGCAGCAGCACCTAGAAACAGAGGGCAGTAGCACCTAGAAACAGAGGGCAGCAGCACCGAGAAACAGAGGGCAGCAGCACCTAGAAACAGAGGGCAGCAGCACCTAGAAACAGAGGGCAGCAGCACCTAGAAACAGAGGGCAGCAGCACCTAGAAACAGAGGGCAGCAGCACCTAGAAACAGAGGGCAGCAGCACCTAGAAACAGAGGGCAGCAGCACCTAGAAACAGAGGGCAGCAGCACCTAGAAACAGAGGGCAGCAGCACCTAGAAACAGAGGGCAGCAGCACCTAGAAACAGAGGGCAGCAGCACCTAGAAACAGAGGGCAGCAGCACCTAGAAACAGAGGGCAGCAGCACCTAAAAACAGAGGGCAGCAGTCCTCACCAGCTGAGGGCAGCAGTCCCCACCATCAGAAGGCAGCAATCCTCACCAGCAGAGGGCAGCAGCACCTCACGCAAACAGAGGGCAGCAGCACCTAGAAACAGAGGGCAGCAGCACCTAGAAACAGAGGGCAGCAGCACCTAGAAACAGAGGGCAGCAGCACCTGGAAACAGAGGGCAGCAGCACCTAGAAACAGAGGGCAGCAGCACCTAAAAACAGAGGGCAGCAGTCCTCACCAGCTGAGGGCAGCAGTCCCCACCATCAGAGGGCAGCAGTCCTCACCATCAGAGGGCAGCAGTCCCCACCATCAGAGGGCAGCAGTCCTCACCAGCTGAGGGCAGCAGTCCCCACCATCAGAGGGCAGCAGTCCTCACCAGCTGAGGGCAGCAGTCCCCACCATCAGAGGGCAGCAGTCCTCACCAGCTGAGGGCAGCAGTTCCCACCATCAGAGGGCAGCAGTCCTCACCAGCTGAGGGCAGCAGTCCCCACCATCAGAGGGCAGCAGTCCTCACCATCAGAGGGCAGCAGTCCTCACCAGCTGAGGGCAGCAGTCCCCACCATCAGAGGGCAGCAGTCCTCACCAGCTGAGGGCAGCAGTCCTCACCAGCAGAGGGCAGCAGCACCTAGAAACAGAGGGGAGCAGCACCTAGAAACAGAGGGCAGCAGCACTTAGAAACAGAGGGCAGCAG
>NW_026277870.1:0-8287 GCF_023373465.1 Oncorhynchus keta | reverse complement strand
TCTATAAAACAGATAAATCAACACCTCTCCCCTATTGGACCTAGAGAGTCTGTGTGTACCTTTTTAAATATGTATGTAGGTCTGTCCTTGAGCTGTTCTTGTCTATTGATGTTCTGTGTTCTGTGTTCTGTGTTCCGTGTTCCGTGTTCCGTGTTCCGTGTCCTGTGTGCACACCAGGAAGAGTAGCTGCTGGTTTTGCAACAGCTAATGGGGATCCTAATAAAATACCAAATACCAAATGTGGTCGTCCCACCTAGCTACCTTAAGATGAATGCACTAACTGTACGTTTTACTGGATAAGAGTTTGTTGTATGAAGGAGAGGACCAACGCGCTCATCTTGTTTTAATAAGAAATACTGAATCAAAACAATAAAACGACAAAACGAACCGTCCTGAACGGTGAAACAAAACACAGAACAGAAAATAATCACCCACAACTCAAAGGTGAAGCCAGGCTGCCTAAGTATGGTTCTCAATCAGAGACAACCAGGCTACCTAAGTATGGTTCTCAATCAGAGACAACCAGGCTACCTAAGTATGGTTCTCAATCAGGGACAACCAGGCTGCCTAAGTATGGTTCTCAATCAGAGACAACCAGGCTGCCTAAGTATGGTTCTCAATCAGGGACAACCAGGCTACCTAAGTATGGTTCTCAATCAGAGACAACCAGGCTGCCTAAGTATGGTTCTCAATCAGGGACAACCAGGCTACCTAAGTATGGTTCTCAATCAGAGACAACCAGGCTGCCTAAGTATGGTTCTCAATCAGGGACAACCAGGCTGCCTAAGTATGGTTCTCAATCAGAGACAACCAGGCTGCCTAAGTATGGTCCTCAATCAGAGACAACCAGGCTACCTAAGTATGGTTCTCAATCCAGAACAACCAGGCTGCCTAAGTATGGTCCTCAATCCCAGAGACAACCAGGCTACCTAAGTATGGTTCTCAATCAGAGACAACCAGGCTGCTAAGTATGGTCCTCAATCAGAGACAACCAGGCTACCTAAGTATGGTTCTCAATCCAGGAACAACCAGGCTGCCTAAAGTATGGTTCTCAATCAGGGACAACCAGGCTGCCTAAGTATGGTTCTCAATCCAGGCTGCCTAAGTATGGTTCTCAATCAGAGACAACCAGGCTGCCTAAGTATGGTTCTCAATCCAGGAACAAGCCAGGCTGCCTAAGTATGGTTCTCAATCAGAGACAACCAGGCTGCCTAAGTATGGTTCTCAATCAGGGACAACCAGGCTGCCTAAGTATGGTTTCTCAATCAGAGACAACCAGGCTACCTGAGTATGGTTCTCAATCAGGGACAACCAGGCTGCTAAGTATGGTTCTCAATCAGGGACAACCAGGCTGCCTAAGTATGGTTCTCAATCAGAGACAACCACGCTACCTAAGTATGGTTCTCAATCAGAGACAACCAGGCTACCTAAGTATGGTTCTCAATCAGGGACAACCAGGCTGCTAAGTATGGTTCTCAATCAGGGACAACCAGGCTGCCTAAGTATGGTTCTCAATCAGAAAACCAGGCTACCTAAGTATGGTTCTCAATCAGAGACAACCAGGCTGCCTAAGTATGGTTCTCAATCAGGGACAACCAGGCTGCCTAAGTATGGTTCTCAATCAGAGACAACCAGGCTACCTAAGTATGGTTCTCAATCAGGGACAACCAGGCTACCTAAGTATGGTTCTCAATCAGAGACAACAGGCTACCTAAGTATGGTTCTCAATCAGGGACAACCAGGCTGCCTAAGCATGGTTCTCAATCAGAGACAACCAGGCTACCTAAGTATGGTTCTCAATCAGGGACAACCAGGCTGCCTAAGTATGGTTCTCAATCAGGGAGAACCAGGCTCCCTAAGTATGGTTCTCAATCAGGGAGAACCAGGCTACCTAAGTATGGTTCTCAATCAGGGACAACCAGGCTACCTAAGTATGGTTCTCAATCAGGGACAACCAGGCTACCTAAGTATGGTTCTCAATCAGAGACAACCAGGCTACCTAAGTATGGTTCTCAATCAGAGACAACCAGGCTACCTAAGTATGGTTCTCAATCAGAGACAACCAGGCTACCTAAGTATGGTTCTCAATCAGAGACAACCAGGCTACCTAAGTATGGTTCTCAATCAGAGACAACCAGGCTACCTAAGTATGGTTCTCAATCAGGGACAACCAGGCTACCTAAGTATGGTTCTCAATCAGGGACAACCAGGCTACCTAAGTATGGTTCTCAATCAGGGACAACCAGGCTACCTAAGTATGGTTCTCAATCAGGGACAACCAGGCTACCTAAGTATGGTTCTCAACCAGGCTACCTAAGTATGGTTCTCAATCAGTGACAACCAGGCTACCTAAGTATGGTTCTCAACCAGGCTACCTAAGTATGGTTCTCAATCAGGGACAACCAGGCTACCTAAGTATGGTTCTCAATCAGGGACAACCAGGCTACCTAAGTATGATTCTCAATCAGAGACAACCAGGCTACCTAAGTATGGTTCTCAATCAGAGACAACCAGGCTACCTAAGTATGATTCTCAATCAGAGACAACCAGGCTACCTAAGTCTGGTTCTCAATCAGGGACAACCAGGCTGCCTAAGTATGGTTCTCAACCAGGCTACCTAAGTATGGTTCTCAATCAGAGACAACCAGGCTACCTAAGTATGGTTCTCAATCAGGGACAACCAGGCTGCCTAAGTATGGTTCTCAATCAGGGACAACCAGGCTACCTAAGTATGGTTCTCAACCAGGCTACCTAAGTATGGTTCTCAATCAGTGACAACCAGGCTACCTAAGTATGGTTCTCAACCAGGCTACCTAAGTATGGTTCTCAATCAGGGACAACCAGGCTACCTAAGTATGGTTCTCAATCAGGGACAACCAGGCTACCTAAGTGTGGTTCTCAATCAGTGACAACCAGGCTACCTAAGTATGGTTCTCAACCAGGCTACCTAAGTATGGTTCTCAATCAGGGACAACCAGGCTACCTAAGTGTGGTTCTCAATCAGGGACAACCAGGCTACCTAAGTATGGTTCTCAATCAGGGACAACCAGGCTACCTAAGTGTGGTTCTCAATCAGGGACAACCAGGCTACCTATGTATGGTTCTCAATCAGGGACAACCAGGCTACCTAAGTGTGGTTCTCAATCAGGGACAACCAGGCTACCTAAGTATGGTTCTCAATCAGGGACAACCAGGCTACCTAAGTATGGTTCTCAATCAGAGACAACCAGGCTACCTAAGTATGGTTCTCAATCAGGGACAACCAGGCTACCTAAGTATGGTTCTCAATCAGGGACAACCAGGCTGCCTAAGTATGGTTCTCAATCAGGGACAACCAGGCTACCTAAGTATGGTTCTCAATCAGGGACAACCAGGCTACCAAAGTATGGTTCTCAATCAGAGACAACCAGGCTACCTAAGTATGATTCTCAATCAGAGACAACCAGGCTACCTAAGTATGGTTCTCAATCAGAGAAAACCAGGCTACCTACTACTAATAATGTGTAAATGTATAATAAACACAGAAATCCCAAAACCTAGAAAAAGGAACATAGACAACCCACCCAACTCACCCTGACCATACTAAAACAAAGACATAACAACAGATCTCAGGTCAGAACGTGACAAAGAGTGTCTGATAAATTACTAAAATGTAACAAATGTACACATTTAGAGGTACAATACTGCCTGTATTAGCTGGCTGTGTTGTTCTGTGTTTGTGGTATTGTACTCAGTATTCACCATGAACAACCTGATTGTTTCTTTGATAATGTACTCAGTATTCACCATGAACAACCTGATTGTTTCTTTGATAATGTACTCAGTATTCACCATGAACAACCTGATTGTTTCTTTGATAATGTACTCAGTATTCACCATGAACAACCTGATTGTTTCTTTGATAATGTACTCAGTATTCACCATGAACAACCTGATTGTTTCTTTGATAATGTACTCAGTATTCACCATGAACAACCTGATTGTTTCTTTGATAATGTACTCAGTATTCACCATGAACAACCTGATTGTTTCTTTGATAATGTACTCAGTATTCACCATGAACAACCTGATTGTTTCTTTGATAATGTACTCAGTATTCACCATGAACAACCTGATTGTTTCTTTGATAATGTACTCAGTATTCACCATGAAAAACCTGATTGTTTCTTTGATAATGTACTCAGTATTCATCATGAACAACCTGATTGTTTCTTTGATAATGTACTCAGTGTTCACCATGAACAACCTGATTGTTTCTTTGATAATGTACTCAGTATTCACCATGAACAACCTGATTGTTTCTTTGATAATGTACTCAGTATTCACCATGAACAACCTTATTGTTTCTTTGATAATGTACTCAGTATTCACCATGAACAACCTGATTGTTTCTTTGATAATGTACTCAGTGTTCACCATGAACAACCTGATTGTTTCTTTGATAATGTACTCAGTGTTCACCATGAACAACCTGATTGTTTCTTTGATAATGTACTCTAGTGTTCACCATGAACAACCTGATTGTTTCTTTGATAATGTACTCAGTATTCACCATGAACAACCTGATTGTTTCTTTGATAATGTACTCAGTGTTCACCATGAACAACCTGATTGTTTCTTTGATAATGTACCCAGTATTCACCATGAACAACCTGATTGTTTCTTTGATAATGTACTCAGTGTTCACCATGAACAACCTGATTGTTTCTTTGATAATGTACTCTGGGCCCAGTCACCATGAAAAACCTGATTGTTTCTTTGATAATGTACTCTGGGCCCAGTCACCATGAAAAACCTGATTGTTTCTTTGATAATGTACTCTGGGCCCAGTCACCATGAAAAACCTGATTGTTTCTTTGATAATGTACTATGGGCCCAGTCACCATGAAAAACCTGATTGTTTCTTTGATAATGTACTCTGGGCCCAGTCACCATGAAATGGCTGATTTTATTGTGTATTATAGTGGCAGCTAGTGATTGTGTATATTCTAGTGTCTCCACCAACCGAGGTGCATATCTTAATATGGAGATGTCTCGTGTTGAGGTGTGAAGGGATTTATTTATTGGACTTTATTAGTAGACGTTGAGGCTGTGTTGTCAGCTGGAAATATGTCCCTCTAATGTATAATTCAGGATGTATTTATAATTCAGGATGTATTTATAATGAACTATCTAAGGAGGGAAGACTGACCCAGTCTGACAGATCCTGGTTTGTGAAGAGGACTCCACCTTCAGGTTGGGATTATGTACTCAGAGCTCTGGACTGGATCTCATGAGACACCTTCTGGCCCTGGTCTAAAGTAGTGCACTATCTAGGGAATAGGGTTCTATAGGGCCCTGGTCTAAAGTAGTTCACTATATATGGAATAGGGTTCTATAGGTCTCTGGTCTAAAGTAGTGCACTTTATATAGGGAATAGGGTTCTATAGGGCCCTGGTCTAAAGTAGTGTACTATGTAGGGCTCTGGTCTGTAGTAGTGTACTAGGTAGGGCTCTGGTCTAAAGTAGTGTACTAGGTAGGGCTCTGGTCTAAAATAGTGTACTAGGTAGGGCTCTGGTCTATAGTAGTGTACTAGGTAGGGCTCTGGTCTGTAGTAGTGTACTATGTAGGGCTCTGGTCTAAAATAGTGTACTAGGTAGGGCTCTGGTCTATAGTAGTGTACTCTGTAGGGCTCTGGTCTAAAATATTGTACTCTGTAGGGCTCTGGTCTGTAGTAGTGTACTAGGTAGGGCTCTGGTCTGTAGTAGTGTACTATGTAGGGCTCTGGTCTATAGTAGTGTACTATGTAGGGCTCTGGTCTATAGTAGTGTACTCTGTAGGGCTCTGGTCTATAGTAGTGTACTAGGTAGGGCTCTGGTCTGTAGTAGTGTACTAGGTAGGGCTCTGGTCTATAGTAGTGTACTATGTAGGGCGCTGGTCTGTAGTAGTGTACTATGTAGGGCTCTGGTCTGTAGTAGTGTACTCTGTAGGGCTCTGGTCTGTAGTAGTGTACTATATAGGGCTCTGGTCTATAGTAGTGTACTATGTAGGCCTCTGGTTTGTAGTAGTACTATGTAGGGCTCTGGTCTGTAGTAGTGTACTATATAGGGCTCTGGTCTATAGTAGTACTCTGTAGGGCTCTGGTCTGTAGTAGTGTACTAGGTAGGGCTCTGGTCTGTAGTAGTGTACTATGTAGGGCTCTGGTCTGTAATAGTGTACTATGTAGGGCGCTGGTCTGTAGTAGTGTACTATGTAGGGCTCTGGTCTGTAGTAGTGTACTCTGTAGGGCGCTGGTCTGTAGTAGTGTACTATATAGGGCTCTGGTCTGTAGTAGTGTACTATATAGGGCTTTGGTCTGTAGTAGTGTACTATATAGGGCTCTGGTCTGTAGTAGTGTACTATGTAGGGCTCTGGTCTGTAGTAGTGTACTATACAGGGATTTTGGGATATAACTCTGGTCTGTAGTAGTGTACTCTGTAGGGCTCTGGTCTTTAGTAGTGTACTATATAGGTCTCTGGTCTGTAGTAGTGTACTCTGTAGGGCTCTGGTCTGTAGTAGTGTACTATATAGGGCTCTGGTCTGTAGTAGTGTACTATGTAGGGCTCTGGTCTGTAGTAGTGTACTCTGTAGGTCTCTGGTCTGTAGTAGTGTACTATGTAGGGCTCTGGTCTGTAGTAGTGTACTATACAGGGATTTTGGGATATAACTCTGGTCTGTAGTAGTGTACTCTGTAGGGCTCTGGTCTTTAGTAGTGTACTATATAGGTCTCTGGTCTGTAGTAGTGTACTCTGTAGGGCTCTGGTCTGTAGTAGTGTACTATATAGGGCTCTGGTCTATAGTAGTGTACTATGTAGGCCTCTGGTTTGTAGTAGTGTACTATGTAGGGCTCTGGTCTGTAGTAGTGTACTATATAGGGCTCTGGTCTATAGTAGTGTACTATGTAGGGCTCTGGTCTGTAGTAGTGTACTATATAGGGCTCTGGTCTATAGTAGTGTACTATGTAGGGCTCTGGTCTATAGTAGTGTACTAGGTAGGGCTCTGGTCTGTAGTAGTGTACTATATAGGGCTCTGGTCTATAGTAGTGTACTAGGTAGGGCGCTGGTCTGTAGTAGTGTACTAGGTAGGGCTCTGGTCTGTAGTAGTGTACTATATAGGGCTCTGGTCTATAGTAATTGTACTCTGTAGGGCTCTGGTCTGTAGTAGTGTACTAGGTAGGGCTCTGGTCTATAGTAGTGTACTATGTAGGGCTCTGGTCTGTAGTAGTGTACTCTGTAGGGCTCTGGTCTATAGTAGTGTACTATGTAGGCCTCTGGTTTGTAGTAGTGTACTATATAGGGCTCTGGTCTGTAGTAGTGTACTAGGTAGGGCTCTGGTCTAAAATAGTGTACTAGGTAGGGCTCTGGTCTATAGTAGTGTACTCTGTAGGGCTCTGGTCTATAGTAGTGTACTAGGTAGGGCTCTGGTCTGTAGTAGTGTACTAGGTAGGGCTCTGGTCTAAAATAGTGTACTAGGTAGGGCTCTGGTCTATAGTAGTGTACTCTGTAGGGCTCTGGTCTGTAGTAGTGTACTATGTAGGGCTCTGGTCTGTAGTAGTGTACTATGTAGGGCTCTGGTCTGTAGTAGTGTACTAGGTAGGGCTCTGGTCTGTAGTAGTGTACTAGGTAGGGCTCTGGTCTGTAGTAGTGTACTAGGTAGGGCTCTGGTCTGTAGTAGTGTACTATGTAGGGCTCTGGTCTGTAGTAGTGTACTAGGTAGGGCTCTGGTCTGTAGTAGTGTACTAGGTAGGGCTCTGGTCTGTAGTAGTGTACTATGTAGGGCTCTGGTCTGTAGTAGTGTACTATGTATGGCTCTGGTCTATATTAGTGTACTCTGTAGGGCTCTGGTCTGTAGTAGTGTACTATGTAGGGCGCTGGTCTATAGTAGTGTACTATGTAGGGCGCTGGTCTATAGTAGTGTACTAGGTAGGGCTCTGGTCTGTAGTAGTGTACTATATAGGGCTCTGGTCTGTAGTAGTGTACTATGTAGGGCTCTGGTCTATAGTAGTGTACTAGGTAGGGCTCTGGTCTGTAGTAGTGTACTAGGTAGGGCTCTGGTCTGTAGTAGTGTACTAGGTAGGGCTCTGGTCTATAGTAGTGTACTAGGTAGGGCTCTGGTCTGTAGTAGTGTACTAGGTAGGGCTCTGGTCTGTAGTAGTGTACTATGTATGGCTCTGGTCTATATTAGTGTACTCTGTAGGGCTCTGGTCTGTAGTAGTGTACTATGTAGGGCGCTGGTCTATAGTAGTGTACTATGTAGGGCGCTGGTCTAT
>NW_026277869.1:0-22177 GCF_023373465.1 Oncorhynchus keta | reverse complement strand
AGTGTTCCATTATTAAAGTGACCAGTGTTCCATTATTAAAGGGACCAGTGTTCCATTATTAAAGGGACCAGTGTTCCATTATTAAAGGTACCAGTGTTCCATTATTAAAGGTGTTCCATTATTAAGGTACCAGTGTTCCATTATTAAAGTGACCAGTGTTCCATTATTAAAGGGACCAGTGTTCCATTATTAAAGGGACCAGTGTTCCATTATTAAAGGTACCAGTGTTCCATTATTAAAGGTACCAGTGTTCCATTATTAAAGGTACCAGTGTTCCATTATTAAAGGTACCAGTGTTCCATTATTAAAGTGACCAGTGTTCCATTATTAAAGGGACCAGTGTTCCATTATTAAAGGGACCAGTGTTCCATTATTAAAGGGACCAGTGTTCCATTATTAAAGGGACCAGTGTTCCATTATTAAAGGGACCAGTGTTCCATTATTATAGTGTACAGTGTTCCATTATTAAAGTGACCAGTGTTCCATTATTAAAGTGACCAGTGTTCCATTAAAAGTGACCAGTGTTCCATTATTAAAGGGACCAGTGTTCCATTATTAAAGGTACCAGTGTTCCATTATTAAAGGTACCAGTGTTCCATTATTAAAGGTACCAGTGTTCCATTATTAAAGGTACCAGTGTTCCATTATTAAAGTGACCAGTGTTCCATTATTAAAGGGACCAGTGTTCCATTATTAAAGGGACCAGTGTTCCATTATTAAAGGGACCAGTGTTCCATTATTAAAGGGACCAGTGTTCCATTATTAAAGGGACCAGTGTTCCATTATTAAAGGGACCAGTGTTCCATTATTATTGTGACCAGTGTTCCATTATTATTGTGACCAGTGTTCCATTATTATAGTGATCAGTGTTCCATTATTATAGTGATCAGTGTTACATTATTATAGTGATCAGTGTTACATTATTATAGTGACCAGTGTTCCATTATTAAAGTGACCAGTGTTCCATTATTAAAGTGACCAGTGATCCATTATTAAAGTGACCAGTGATTCCATGTCTATGTCTATAGGACATCAGCCTCTAAGGTGCAGGGTTGCGTAACCGGGTGGAAGCCGGCTAGTGATGGATATTTAACAGTCTGGTGGCACTGTGTTTTCCACGAAGCGGATGAAGAAGGTGTTTAGTTTGTCCGGGAAGCAAGACGTCGGTGTCCGCGACGTGGCTGGTTTTTCCCTTTGTAATCCATGATTGTCTGTAAGACCCTGCCACATACGTCTTGTCTGAACCGTTGAATTGCAACTCCATTTTGTCTCTGTACTGATGTTTTGCCTGTTTGATTGCCTTACTGAAGGAATAACTACACAGTTTGTATTCAACCATATTCCCAGTCACCTTGCCGTGGTTAAATGCGGTGGTTCCGCGCTTTCAGTTTTCGCGAATGCTGCCATCTATCCACGGTTTTGTGGTTTGGTAGGTTTTAATAGTCACAGTGGGAACAACATCCCCTCTACACTTCCTGATGAACTCAGTCACCGTGTCCGTGTATACGTCAATGTTATTATCAGAGGCTACCCGAACATATCCCAGTCTGCGTGATCAAAACAATATCTCTCTCTACTCTCCTCTCTCCTCTCTCGTGTAGAGGTGCAATGTATTGAGGAGCAGGCCCCAGTCTGTCTGTCCCGTCTAACCCTGTTCTCCGTCTCTCTCTCTCTCTAGATAGTAGAGGAGCACTGTAGTGTGCAGCAGAGTCGCAGGCCCCAGTCTGTCTGTCCCGTCTAACCCTGTTCTCCGTCTCTCTCTCTCTAGATAGTAGAGGAGCACTGTAGTGTGCAGCAGAGTCGCAGGGCCCAGGCAGAGCCCGTCAGTCTAGACAGTTGTCTGAAGGCCTTCACCAGTGAGGAGGAGCTGGGAGAGGATGAGCTCTACTACTGCTCCAAGTGCAAGACCCACCGCCTGGCCACCAAGAAACTGGACCTGTGGAGGCTGCCACCTATACTGGTCAGAACACTGACACACACACTGTCTACTGTAGTTAGATGTAATGAGGCTACCGCCCATACTGGTTAAGCTACTACTGACACACACACGGTCTACTGTAGTTAGATGTAATGAGGCTACCGCCCATACTGGTTGCACATTGACACACACGGTCTACTGTAGTTAGATGTAATGAGGCTACCGCCCATACTGGTTAGCACATTGACACACACACGGTCTACTGTAGTTAGATGTAATGAGGCTACCGCCCATACTGGTTAGCACATTGACACACACACGGTCTACTGTAGTTAGATGTAATGAGGCTACCGCCCATACTGGTTAGCACATTGACACACACACGGTCTACTGTAGTTAGATGTAATGAGGCTACCGCCCATACTGGTTAGCACATTGACACACGGTGTAGACTAGCAAGACTAGTACCCACCATCGCTGCAGTACCCAGTACCCACCATCGCTGCAGTACCACCATCGCTGCAGTGCCCAGTACCCACCATCGCTGGTGCCCACCATCGCTACAGTGCCCACCATCGCTACAGTACCCACCATCGCTACAGTGCCCACCATCGGCTACAGTACCCACCATCACTACAGTACCCACCATCGCTACAGTACCCACCATCGCTGCAGTGCCCACCATCGCTACAGTACCCACCATCATTTACAGTGCCCAGTGCCCACCATCGCTACAGTACCCACCATCGCTACAGTGCCCACCATCGCTACAGTACCCACCATCGCTGCAGTGCCCACCATCGCTGCAGTGCCCAGTACCCACCATCGCTTCAGGTGCCACCATCGCTACAGTGCCCACCATCGCTACAGTACCCACCATCGCTGCAGTGCCCACCATCGCTACAGTACCACCATCGCTACAGTACCCACCATCGCTGCAGTGCCCACCATCGCTACAGTACCCACCATCGCTACAGTACCCACCATCGCTACAGTACCCACCATCGCTACAGTGCCCACCATCGCTACAGTACCCACCATCGCTACAGTACCCACCATCACTAGTACCCACCATCGCTACAGTACCCACCATCGCTACAGTACCACCATCGCTGCAGTACCCACCATCGCTACAGTACCCACCATCGCTACAGTACCCACCATCGCTGCAGTGCCCACCATCGCTACAGTACCCACCATCGCTACAGTACCCACCATCGCTGCAGTACCCACCATCGCTGCAGTACCCACCATCGCTACAGTACCCACCATCGCTGCAGTACCCACCATCGCTACAGTACCTACCATCGCTTACAGTACCCACCATCGCTACAGTACCCACCATCGCTACAGTACCCACCATCGCTACAGTACCCACCATCGCTACAGTGCCCACCATCGCTACAGTGCCCACCATCACTACAGTACCCACCATCGCTACAGTACCCACCATCGCTACAGTACCCACCATCGCTGCAGTACCCAGTACCCACCATCGCTGCAGTACCCACCATCGCTGCAGTACCCAGTGCCCACCATCGCTACAGTACCCACCATCGCTACAGTGCCCACCATCGCTACAGTACCCACCATCGCTACAGTACCCACCATCGCTACAGTGCCCACCATCGCTACAGTACCCACCATCGCTGCAGTACCCACCATCGCTACAGTACCCACCATCGGCTACAGTACCCACCATCGCTACAGTGCCCACCATCGCTGCAGTACCCACCATCGCTGCAGTGCCCACCATCGCTACAGTACCCACCATCGCTGCAGTACCCACCATCGCTACAGTGCCCACCATCGCTACAGTACCCACCATCGCTGCAGTACCCACCATCGCTGCAGTACCCACCATCGCTACAGTACCCACCATCGCTACAGTACCCACCATCGCTGCAGTACCCACCATCGCTGCAGTACCCACCATCGCTGCAGTACCCACCATCGCTGAGTACCCACCATCGCTGCAGTACCAGTACCCACCATCGCTGCAGTACCCACCATCGCTACAGTACCCAGTTGCCCACCATCGCTACAGTACCACCATCGCTACAGTGCCCACCATCGCTGCAGTACCCACCATCGCTACAGTACCCACCATCGCTGCAGTGCCCACCATCGCTACAGTACCCACCATCGCTACAGTACCCACCATCGCTACAGTACCCACCATCGCTACAGTACCCACCATCGCTACAGTACCCACCATCGCTGCAGTACCCACCATCGCTGTACCCACCATCGCTGCAGTACCCACCATCGCTACAGTACCCAGTACCCACCATCGCTACAGTACCCACCATCGCTACAGTGCCCACCATCGCTGCAGTACCCACCATCGCTACAGTACCCACCATCGCTACAGTACCCACCATCGCTACAGTACCCAGTACCCACCATCGCTACAGTACCCACCATCGCTACAGTGCCCACCATCGCTACAGTACCCACCATCGCTACAGTACCCACCATCGCTACAGTACCCACCATCGCTACAGTGCCCACCATCGCTACAGTGCCCACCATCGCTACAGTGCCCACCATCGCTGCAGTACCCACCATCGCTACAGTACCCACCATCGCTGCAGTACCCACCATCGCTACAGTACCCACCATCGCTACAGTACCCACCATCACTACAGTACCCACCATCGCTACAGTGCCCACCATCGCTGCAGTACCCACCATCGCTGCAGTGCCCACCATCGCTACAGTGCCCACCATCGCTACAGTACCCACCATCGCTACAGTACCCACCATCGCTACAGTACCCACCATCGCTACAGTACCCACCATCGCTGCAGTACCCACCATCGCTACAGTGCCCACCATCGCTACAGTACCCACCATCGCTACAGTACCCACCATCGCTACAGTACCAGTGCCCACCATCGCTGCAGTACCCACCATCGCTGCAGTACCCACCATCGCTGGTACCCACCATCGCTACAGTACCCACCATCGCTGCAGTACCCACCATCGCTACAGTACCCACCATCGCTGCAGTACCCACCATCGCTACAGTACCCACCATCGCTGCAGTACCCACCATCGCTAGTACCACCATCGCTGCAGTACCCAGTATCCACCATCGCTGCAGTACCCACCATCGCTACAGTACCCACCATCGCTACAGTACCCACCATCGCTGCAGTACCCACCATCGCTACAGTACCCACCATCGCTGCAGTACCCACCATCGCTACAGTACCCACCATCGCTACAGTACCCACCATCGCTACAGTACCCACCATCGCTACAGTACCTACCATCGCTACAGTACCCACCATCGCTACAGTACCCACCATCGCTACAGTACCACCATCGCTACAGTACCCACCATCGCTACAGTACCCACCATCGCAGAACCCACCATCGCTACAGTACCACCATCGCTACAGTACCTACCATCGCTACAGTGCCCACCATCGCTACAGTACCCACCATCGCTACAGTACCCACCATCGCTACAGTACCCACCATCGCCACAGTGCCCACCATCGCTACATTACCCACCATCGCTACAGTACCCACCATCGCTACAGTACCACCATCGCCACAGTGCCCACCATCGCCAGTACCCACCATCGCTACAGTACCCACCATCGCTACAGTACCCACCATCGCTACAGTGCCCACCATCGCTACAGTACCCACCATCGCTGCAGTACCCACCATCTCTACAGTACCCACCATCGCTACAGTGCCCACCATCGCTACAGTACCCACCATCGCTACAGTACCCACCATCGCTACAGTACCCACCATCGCTGCAGTACCCACCATCGCTACAGTACCCACCATCGCACAGTACCCACCATCGCTACAGTACCCACCATCGCTACAGTACCCACCATCGCTACAGTACCCAGTACCCACCATCGCTGCAGTACCCACCATCGCTACAGTACCCACCATCGCTACAGTGCCCACCATCGCTACAGTACCCACCATCGCTACAGTACCCACCATCGCTACAGTACCCACCATCGCTGCAGTACCCACCATCGCTGCAGTACCCACCATCGCTGCAGTACCCACCATCGCTACAGTACCCACCATCGCTACAGTACCCACCATCGCTACAGTACCCACCATCGCTACAGTACCCACCATCGCTACAGTACCCACCATCGCTACAGTACCACCATCGCTGCAGTACCCACCATCGCTGCAGTACCCACCATCGCTACAGTACCCACCATCGCTACAGTACCCACCATCGCTACAGTACCCACCATCGCTACAGTACCCACCATCGCTACAGTACCCACCATCGCTACAGTACCCACCATCGCTACAGTACCCACCATCGCTGCAGTACCCACCATCGCTACAGTACCCACCATCGCCACAGTACCCACCATCGCTACAGTGCCCACCATCGCTACAGTACCCACCATCGCTACAGTACCCACCATCGCTGCAGTACCCACCATCGCTGCAGTACCACCATCGCTACAGTACCCACCATCGCTACAGTGCCCACCATCGCTGCAGTGCCCACCATCGCTACAGTACCCACCATCGCTGCAGTACCCACCATCGCTACAGTACCCACCATCGCTACAGTACCCACCATCGCTACAGTACCCACCATCGCTACAGTACCCACCATCGCTGCAGTACCCACCATCGCTGCAGTACCCACCATCGCTGCAGTACCCACCATCGCTACAGTACCCACCATCGCTGCAGTACCCACCATCGCTACAGTACCACCATCGCTACAGTACCTACCATCGCTACAGTGCCCACCATCGCTACAGTACCCACCATCGCTACAGTACCCACCATCGCTACAGTACCCACCATCGCTACAGTGCCCACCATCGCTACATTACCCACCATCGCTTCACAGTACCCACCATCGCTACAGTACCCACCATCGCTACAGTGCCCACCATCGCTACAGTACCCACCATCGCTACAGTACCCACCATCGCTACAGTACCCACCATCGCCACAGTGCCCACCATCGCTACAGTACCCACCATCGCTGCAGTACCCACCATCGCTACAGTACCCACCATCGCTACAGTGCCCACCATCGCTACAGTACCCACCATCGCTCAGTACCCACCATCGCTACAGTACCCACCATCGCTGCAGTACCCACCATCGCTGCAGTGCCCACCATCGCTACAGTACCCACCATCGCTACAGTACCCACCATCGCTACAGTACCCACCATCGCTACAGTACCCACCATCGCTACAGTACCCAGTACCCACCATCGCTGCAGTACCCACCATCGCCACAGTACCCACCATCGCTACAGTGCCCACCATCGCTACAGTACCACCATCGCCACAGTGCCCACCATCGCTGCAGTACCCACCATCGCTGGTACCCACCATCGCTGGTACCCACCATCGCTACAGTGCCCACCATCGCTACAGTACCCACCATCGCTGCAGTGCCCACCATCGCTACAGTACCCACCATCGCTGCAGTGCCTACCATCGCTACAGTGCCCACCATCGCTACAGTACCCACCATCGCTACAGTACCCACCATCGCTACAGTGCCCACCATCGCTACAGTGCCCACCATCGCTACATTACCCACCATCGCTACAGTACCCACCATCGCTACAGTACCCACCATCGCCACAGTGCCCACCATCGCTACAGTACCCACCATCGCTACAGTACCCACCATCGCTACAGTACCCACCATCGCTACAGTGCCCACCATCGCTACAGTACCCACCATCGCTGCAGTACCCACCATCTCTACAGTACCCACCATCGCTACAGTGCCCACCATCGCTACAGTACCCACCATCGCTACAGTACCCACCATCGCCACAGTACCCACCATCGCTGCAGTACCCACCATCGCTACAGTACCCACCATCGCTACAGTACCCACCATCGCTACAGTACCCACCATCGCTACAGTACCCACCATCGCTACAGTACCCAGTACCCACCATCGCTGCAGTACCCACCATCGCCACAGTACCCACCATCGCTTACAGTGCCCACCATCGCTACAGTACCCACCATCGCTACAGTACCACCATCGCTACAGTACCCACCATCGCTGCAGTACCCACCATCGCTGCAGTACCCACCATCGCTGCAGTACCCACCATCGCTACAGTACCCACCATCGCTACAGTACCCACCATCGCTACAGTACCCACCATCGCTACAGTACCCACCATCGCTACAGTACCCACCATCGCTACAGTACCCACCATCGCTGCAGTACCCACCATCGCTGCAGTACCTACCATCGCTACAGTACCCACCATCGCTGCAGTACCCACCATCGCTACAGTACCCACCATCGCTACAGTACCCACCATCGCTACAGTACCCACCATCGCTACAGTACCCACCATCGCTACAGTACCCACCATCGCTGCAGTACCCACCATCGCTACAGTACCCACCATCGCTACAGTACCCACCATCGCTACAGTGCCCACCATCGCTACAGTACCCACCATCGCTACAGTACCCACCATCGCTGCAGTACCCACCATCGCTGCAGTACCCACCATCGCTACAGTACCCACCATCGCTACAGTGCCCACCATCGCTACAGTGCCCACCATCGCTACAGTACCCACCATCGCTGCAGTACCCACCATCGCTACAGTACCCACCATCGCTACAGTACCCACCATCGCTACAGTACCCACCATCGCTACAGTACCCACCATCGCTGCAGTACCCACCATCGCTGCAGTACCCACCATCGCTGCAGTACCCACCATCGCTACAAAGCCCACCATCGCTGCAGTACCCACCATCGCTACAGTACCCACCATCGCTACAGTACCTACCATCGCTACAGTGCCCACCATCGCTACAGTACCCACCATCGCTACAGTACCCACCATCGCTACAGTACCCACCATCGCTACAGTGCCCACCATCGCTACATTACCCACCATCGCTACAGTACCCACCATCGCTACAGTACCCACCATCGCTACAGTGCCCACCATCGCTACAGTACCCACCATCGCTACAGTACCCACCATCGCTACAGTACCCACCATCGCTACAGTGCCCACCATCGCCACAGTACCCACCATCGCTGCAGTACCCACCATCGCTACAGTACCCACCATCGCTACAGTGCCCACCATCGCTACAGTACCCACCATCGCTACAGTACCCACCATCGCAGTACCACCATCGCTGCAGTACCCACCATCGCTGCAGTACCCACCATCGCTACAGTACCCACCATCGCTACAGTACCCACCATCGCTACAGTACCCACCATCGCTACAGTACCCACCATCGCTACAGTACCCAGTACCCACCATCGCTGCAGTACCCACCATCGCTACAGTACCCACCATCGCTACAGTGCCCACCATCGCTACAGTACCCACCATCGCCACAGTACCCACCATCGCTGCAGTACCCACCATCGCTGCAGTACCCACCATCGCTGCAGTACCCACCATCGCTACAGTGCCCACCATCGCTACAGTACCCACCATCGCTACAGTACCCACCATCGCTACAGTACCCACCATCGCTCACAGTACCCACCATCGCCACAGTAACCACCATCGCTGCAGTACCCACCATCGCTGCAGTACCCACCATCGCTGCAGTACCCACCATCGCTACAGTACCCACCATCGCTACAGTACCCACCATCGCTACAGTACCCACCATCGCTACAGTACCCACCATCGCTACAGTACCCACCATCGCTACAGTACCCACCATCGCTGCAGTACCCACCATCGCTACAGTACCCACCATCGCTACAGTACCCACCATCGCTACAGTGCCCACCATCGCTACAGTACCCACCATCGCTACAGTACCACCATCGCTGCAGTACCCACCATCGCTGCAGTACCCACCATCGCTACAGTACCCACCATCGCTACAGTGCCCACCATCGCTACAGTGCCCACCATCGCTACAGTACCCACCATCGCTGCAGTACCCACCATCGCTACAGTACCCACCATCGCTACAGTACCACCATCGCTACAGTACCCACCATCGCTACAGTACCCACCATCGCTACAGTACCCACCATCGCTACAGTACCCACCATCGCTACAGTACCCACCATCGCTACAGTGCCCACCATCGCTACAGTGCCCACCATCGCTACAGTACCCACCATCGCTGCAGTGCCCACCATCGCTACAGTACCCACCATCGCTTACAGTGCCCACCATCGCTACAGTGCCCACCATCGCTACAGTACCTACCATCGCTACAGTACCCACCATCGCTACAGTACCCACCATCGCTACAGTGCCCACCATCGCTACAGTACCCACCATCGCTACAGTACCCACCATCGCTACAGTGCCCACCATCGCTACAGTACCCACCATCGCTACAGTACCCACCATCGCTACAGTACCCACCATCGCTGACAGTACCCACCATCGCTGCAGTACCCACCATCGCTACAGTACCCACCATCGCTACAGTGCACAGTATCCACCATCGCTGCAGTGCCCACCATCGCTACAGTACCCACCATCGCTGCAGTACCCACCATCGCTACAGTACCCACCATCGCTACAGTACCCACCATCGCTGCAGTGCCCACCATCGCTGCAGTGCCCACCATCGCTACAGTGCCCACCATCGCTGCAGTGCCCACCATCGCTGCAGTGCCCACCATCGCTACAGTACCCACCATCGCTACAGTGCCCACCATCGCTCCAGTACCCACCCACCATCGCTACAGTGCCCACCATCGCTACAGTGCCCACCATCGCTACAGTGCCCACCATCGCTACAGTACCCACCATCGCTTACAGTACCCACCATCGCTACAGTGCCCACCATCGCTACAGTACCCACCATCGCCAGTGCCCACCATCGCTACAGTACCCACCATCGCTGCAGTACCCACCATCACTACAGTACCCACCATCGCTGCAGTACCCACCATCGCTACAGTACCCACCATCGCTACAGTACCCACCATCGCTACAGTACCCACCATCGCTGCAGTACCCAGTACCCACCATCGCTACAGTACCCACCATCGCTACAGTACCCACCATCGCTGCAGTACCCAGTACCCACCATCGCTACAGTGCCCACCATCGCCAGTACCCACCATCGCTACAGTACCCACCATCGCTGCAGTACCCACCATCGCTACAGTACCCACCATCGCTACAGTACCCACCATCGCTACAGTACCCACCATCGCTACAGTACCCACCATCGCTTACAGTGCCCACCATCGCTACAGTACCCACCATCGCCCAGTGCCCACCATCGCTACAGTACCCACCATCGCTACAGTACCCACCATCGCTGCAGTACCCACTATCGCCACAGAGCCCACCATCGCTACAGTGCCCACCATCGCTTACAGTGCCCACCATCGCTACAGTACCCACCATCGCTACAGTACCCACCATCGCTGCAGTACCCACCATCGCTACAGTACCCACCATCGCTACAGTACCACCATCGCTGCAGTACCCACTATCGCTACAGTGCCCACCATCGCTGCAGTACCCACCATCGCTGCAGTACCCACCATCGCTACAGTACCCACCATCGCTACAGTACCCACCATCGCTACAGTACCCACCATCGCCACAGTACCCACCATCGCTACAGTACCCACCATCGCTATCGCTACAGTGCCCACCATCGCTGCAGTGCCCACCATCGCTGCAGTACCCACCATCGCTTACAGTACCCACCATCGCTACAGTACCCAGTACCCACCATCGATATCGCTACAGTACCCACCATCGCTACAGTACCCACCATCGCTATCGCTACAGTGCCCACCATCGCTACAGTACCCACCATCGCTACAGTACCCACCATCGCTGCAGTACAATCTCTCCATCGCTACAGTACCCACCATCGCTATCGCCTACAGTACCCACCATCGCTTACAGTACCCACCATCGCTACAGTACCCACCATCGCTACAGTACCCTCCATCGCCACAGTACCCACCATCGCTATCGCTACAGTGCCCACCATCGCTACAGTACCCACCATCGCTGAGTACCCACCATCGCTACAGTGCCCACCATCGCTACAGTACCCACCATCACTGCAGTGCCCACCATCGCTACAGTACCCACCATCGCTACAGTGCCCACCATCGCTACAGTACCCACCATCGCTACAGTACCCACCATCGCTGCAGTGCCCACCATCGCTGCAGTACCCACCATCGCTACAGTACCTACCATCGCTGCAGTACCCACCATCACTACAGTACCCACCATCGCTACAGTGCCCACCATCGCTACAGTACCCACCATCGCTACAGTACCCACCATCGCTACAGTACCCACCATCGCTACAGTACCCACCATCGCTACAGTGCCCACCATCGCTACAGTACCCACCATCGCTGCAGTACCCACCATCGCTACAGTACCCACCATCGCAGTGCCCACCATCGCTACAGTACCCACCATCGCTACAGTACCCACCATCGCTATCGCTACAGTACCCACCATCGCCAGAGTGCCCACCATCGCTAGAGTGCCCACCATCGCTAGAGTGCCCACCATCGCTACAATGTAAACAGAAAGATGAACATCACTTTATTGGTCAATTGCACAGAAAGTCCAACTGAAATGTGACTTCCTTTTTAAACCAACCCTTCCCAAAGACACACATACATTTAGAGGTTTTGGAGAGGTGGGGTTGGGCTGCCACACTGTGAGCTGGTGCAGTGGTTGTGGGTTAAGTGCCTTGCTGAAGGGCACAATGGGCAGGCAATGGCTTCTAGGATTTGATATCAGAAACCCTCCGCTACCAACTCACTTGCCGGGCAGATTTTTTTCCGTTGGACTCTGGCTTCGAACTGGCAACCCCTCCGTCTGCTGGCTCACCTCTCTAACCGCTAGGGCTACCTGACGTCTCTGTACATGTATCTACATCCGAGTGTTTTTTTCAATACTTCACGTTGTTCTTTATTTGCAGATAGTACACCTGAAGAGGTTCCAGTTTGTGAACGGCCGCTGGATCAAGTCTCAGAAGATCGTCCAGTTTCCCAGAGAGTTTTGACCCTAGTGTTTACCTGGCCCCGGGAGGCGGGGCTTAACGGGCTACACGGTCTGCAGAGCCGCAGCGAGGGGGAGGAGCTACTGAGGATAAGAGGAGGAGAAACAGTCTCCATCTCCGCCCTGCTGGGTTCCTCAACATCCTCAAAGGTCTGTCATCCTGTCTACGTCTCAAATAGCACCCTATTCCCTTTAGTGCATAGTCCCTATGGACCCTGGTCAAATGTAGAGCACTATATATAGGGAATAGGGCCCATAGGGCTCTGGTCTAAAGTAGTGCACTATATAGGGAATAGGGTTCTATAGGGCTCTGGCCTAAAGTAGTGCACTATATAGGGAATAGGGTTCTATAGGGCTCTGGCCTAAAGTAGTGCACTATATAGGGAATAGGGTTCTATAGGGCTCTGGCCTAAAGTAGTGCACTATATAGGGAATAGGGTTCTATAGGGCTCTGGCCTAAAGTAGTGCACTATATAGGGAATAGGGTTCTATAGGGCTCTGGCCTAAAGTAGTGCACTATATAGGGAATAGGGTTCTATAGGGCTCTGGCCTAAAGTAGTGCACTATATAGGGAATAGGGTTCTATAGGGCTCTGGCCTAAAGTAGTGCACTATATAGGGAATAGGGTTCTATAGGGCTCTGGTCTAAAGTAGTGCACTATATAGGGAATAGGGTGCCATAGGGCTCTGGCCTAAAGTAGTGCACTATATAGGGAATAGGGTGCCATTTGAGGCACTCCTCTCTCAATGGAATCTTGCTGCTTTTTCGGTCATTCAAGTTGACTGTTGATTCCAAGTCCCTGATTTTAGCTTGATGCCAAGTCATCTGCAGTGGTTTTCTGTTGTTAAACAAACCAGTCCTTCAGAGTGAGGTAATGAAACCAGAGCAAGCGTGTATTTATTTATATTCATTAGTGTACAACACGATACACCGCATAGCCCCATATACCCAGGAAGAATGAGGTCGAGCTGTTTTACTGAGCCCCGCTCTCCCCTCTCTCTTCATCTGTTTCCACAGCCTCTCCAGCGTCAGGCAGGAAGTCAGCCCCTCCCTCCTTCATCAGCCGTACCAGCAGCCCCTGCAGCAGCCCCAAGACAGGAGGAGGCAGTCCAGGGGCGCGGCCACAGACAGACCCACCTCAGGCTCCCCCAGCTGGCCAGCCGCCACCGCCTCTCCAACAGCAAGGAGAACCTGGAGGGTAGTACCAGGGAGAGGGGCAGCGGCCCTGACACAGAGCCCAGGGAGGGATCACCGCAGGCGGACACGGAGGGTGGGCTCGTGGGGGTGATGAGTGGAGGTTTTGGGGAGGTCGGGGTGAGAAGCGGGCCAGAGATGTCCACCACAGATGCGCCCAGCAGCCTCAGTAATGTTATCGTGATGAACGGGGACAGCGGTGGCCATAGCAACGAGGTACTAAGCACGGAGGCCAGTACGGAGCCCAGCACGGACCTAGAGACCACTGCAACAGCCCAGCTGCACCAAAGAGACAACAGCCTGAGAACATCTACAACTTGTATGCAATTTCAGTGAGTACTTCCAAAACTGCTTGGAGTTTAGCCTCCTAACCTATGCTCGGGAAGATTGATTTAGTTTGATATGAATCAAATCAAAATCAAATCACATTGTATTGGTCACATACACATGGTGAGCAGATGTTATTGCGAGTGTAGCGAAATGCTTGTGCTTCTAGTTCCCGACAGTCCAGTAATATCTAACAATTCCACAACAACTACCTAGTTTGCCCCGGTGATGCTTTGTGCAGACCGCACCACCCTCTGGAGTGCCTTGTGGTTGAGGGCGGTGCAGTTGCCGTACCAGGCGGTGATGCAGCCCGACAGGATGCTCTCAATTGTGCATCTGTAAAATTTGTGAGGGTTTTAGGTGACAAGCCAAATTTCTTCTGCCTTCAGTTGAAGAGGCGCTGTTGTGCATTCTTCACCCCGCTGTCTGTGTGGGTGGACCATATCAGTTTGTCAGTGATGTGTACACCGAAGAACTTAACTTTACACCTTCGCTACTGCTGTCCCGTTGATGTGGATAGGGGGTGCACCCTCTGCTGTTTCCTGAAGTCCACGATCATCTCCTTTTTGTTTTGTTCACGTTGAGTGACAGGTTATTTTCCTGACACCACACTCTGAGGGCCCTCACCTCCTCCCTATAGGCCGTCTCGTCGTTGTTGGTAATCAAGCCCACTACTGTTGTCATCTGCGAACTTGATGATTGAATTGGAGGCGTGCATGGCCACGCAGTCATGGTTGAACAGGAGTACAGGAGGTGGCTGAGCACGCACTTTGTGGAGCCCCTGTGTTGAGGATCAGCGAAGTGGAGATTTGAGATTTGTTGAAGGCACCTGGGAGAGGCCTGTCAGGAAGTCCAGGACCCAGTTGCACAGGGCAGGGTTCAGACCCAGGGCCTCAACCTTAATGATGAGCTTGGAGGGTACTATGGTGTTGAATGCTGAGCTGTAGTCGATGAACAGCATTCTTACATAGGTATTTCTCTTGTCCAGATGGGATAGGGCAGTGTGTAGTGTGATGGCGATTGCTTCGCCTGTGGATCTATTGGGGCGGTGCGCAAATTGAAGTGGGTCTAGGGTGACAGGTCGAGGTGATATGATCCTCGACTAGTCTCTCAAAGCCACTTCATGAATACAGAAGTGAGCGCTACGGGGCGATAGTCATTTAGTTCAGTTATCTCTGCCTTCTTGGGTTTTATTTTATTTTATTTCACCTTTATTTAACCAGGTAGGCTAGTTGAGAACAAGATCTCATTTGCAACTGCGACCTGGCCAAGATAAAGCATAGCAGTGTGAACAGACAACACAGTTACACATGGAGTAAACAATTAGTCTATATACAGTCTATATACATTGTGTGCAAAAGGCATGAGGATGTAGGCGAATAATTACAATATTGCAGATTAACACTGGAGTGATAAATGATCAGATGGTCATGTACAGGTAGAGATATTGGTTTGCAAAAGAGCAGAAAAGTAAATAAATATAAACAGTATGGGGATGAGGTAGGTGAAAATGGGTGGGCTATTTACAGATGGACTATGTTCAGCTGCAGCGATCGGTTAGCTGTTCAGATAGCAGATGTTTGAAGTTGGTGAGGGAGATAAAAGTCTCCAACTTCAGCGATTTTTGCAATTCGTTCCAGTCACAGGCAGCAGAGAACTGGAACGAAAGGCGGCCAAATGAGGTGTTGGCTTTAGGGATGATCAGTGAGATACACCTGCTGGAGCGCGTGCTACGGATGGGTGTTGCCATCGTGACCAGTGAACTGAGATAAGGCGGAGCTTTACCTAGCATGGACTTGAGGATGACCTGGAGCCAGTGGGTTTGGCAACGAAAATATGTAGCGAGGGCCAGCCGACAAGAGCATACAGGTCGCAGTGGTGGGTGGTATAAGGTGCTTTAGTGACAAAACGGATGGCACTGTGATAAACTGCATCCAGTTTGCTGAGTAGAGTGTTGGAAGCCATTTTGTAGATGGGTAAGTTTGGCGGCGTGAGTGAAGGAGGCTTTGTTATGCGAATAGAAAGCCGACCTTGATTTGATTTTCGATTGGAGATGTTTGATATGAGTCTGGAAGGAGAGTTTACAGTCTAGCCAGACACCTAGGTACTTATAGATGTCCACATATTCAAGGTCGGAACCATCCAGGGTGGTGATGCTGGTCAGGCGTGTGGGTGCAGGCAGCGAACGGTTGAAAAGCATGCATTTGGTTTTACTAGCATTTAAAAGCAGTTGGAGGCCACGGAAGGAGTGTTGTATGGCATTGAAGCTCTTTTGGAGGTTAGATAGCATTGTGTCCAAGGACGGGCCGGAAGTATATAGAATGGTGTCGTCTGCGTAGAGGTGGATCAGGGAATCGCCCGCAGCAAGAGCAACATCATTGATATATACAGAGAAAAGAGTCGGCCCGAGAATTGAACCCTGTGGCACCCCCATAGAGACTGCCAGAGGACCGCCCTCCGATTTGACACACTGAACTCTGTCTGCAAAGTAATTGGTGAACCAGGCAAGGCAGTCATCCGAAAAACCGAGGCTACTGAGTCTGCCGATAAGAATATCGTGATTGACAGAGTCGAAAGCCTTGGCAAGGTCGATGAAGACGGCTGCACAGTACTGTCTTTTATCGATGGCGGTTATGATATCGTTTTGTACCTTGAGCGTGGCTGAGGTGCACCCGTGACCGGCTCGGGAAACCAGATTGCACAGCGGAGAAGGTACCGTGGGATTCGAGATGGTCAGTGACCTGTTTGTTGACTTGGCTTTCGAAGACCTTAGATAGGCAGGGCAGGATGGATATAGGTCTGTAACAGTTTGGGTCCAGGGTGTCTCCCCCTTTGAAGAGGGGGATGACTGCGACAGCTTTCCAATCCTTGAGGATCTCAGACGATATGAGAGGTTGAACAGGCTGGTAATAGGGGTTGCGACAATGGCGGGCGGATAGTTTCAGAAATAGAGGGTCCAGATTGTCAAGCCCAGCTGATTTGTACGGGTCCAGGTTTTGCAGCTCTTTCAGAACATCTGCTATCTGGATTTGGGTAAAGGAGAACCTGGAGAGGCTTGGGCGAGGAGCTGCGGGGGGCGGAGCTGTTGGTTACGAGGTTGGAGTAGCCAGGCGGAAAGCATGGCTACTGGGTGGGTACAGGAACAACGGTGGCCGTCTTGAAGCATGCGAGGACAGCAGACTGGGACAGGGAGAGATTGAATATGTGGGAAAACACACCAGCCAGCTGGTCTGTGCATGCTCTGAGGACGCGGCTGGGGACTGCGTCTGGGACGGCAGCCCTGCGAGGGTTAAATCATTCTGGATTAAAAGCCTCTGAACCAAATGGCACCTATTCCCTACATAGTGCACCCTATTCCCTACATAGTGCACCCTATTCCCTACATGGTGCACCCTATTCCCTACATAGTGCACCCTATGCCCTACATAGTGCACCCTATGCCCTACATAGTGCACCCTATGCCCTACATAGTGCACCCTATTCCCTACATAGTGCACCCTATTCCCTACATAGTGCACCCTATTCCCTACATAGCGCACCCTATTCCCTACATAGCGCACCCTATTCCCTACATAGCGCACCCTATTCCCTACATAGCGCACCCTATTCCCTACATAGCGCACCCTATTCCCTACATAGCGCACCCTATTCCCTACATAGCGCACCCTATTCCCTACATAGCGCACCCTATTCCCTACATAGCGCACCCTATTCCCTACATAGTGCACCCTATTCCCTACATAGTGCACCCTATTCCTACATAGTGCACCCTATTCCCTACATAGCGCACCCTATTCCCTACAAAGCGCACCCTATTCCCTACATAGCGCACCCTATTCCCTACATAGCGCACCCTATTCCCTACATAGCGCACCCTATTCCCTACATAGTGCACCCTATTCTCTACATAGTGCACCCTATTCCCTACATAGTGCACCCTATTCCCCTACATAGTGCACCCTATTCCCTATATAGTGCACCCTATTCCCTATATAGTGCACCCTATTCCCTATATAGTGCACCCTATTCCCTATATAGTGCACCCTATTCCCTATATAGTGCACCCTATTCCCTATATAGTGCATCCTATTCCCTATATAGTGCACCCTATTCCCTATATAGTGCACCCTATTCCCTATATAGTGCACCCTATTCCCTACATAGTGCACCCTATTCCCTATATAGTGCACCCTATTCTCTACATAGTGCACCCTATTCCCTATATAGTGCACCCTATTCCCTACATAGTGCACTATGTGCCATTCAGGTATCATGGGAGGTAATAGGAGGTTCTCTCTCTGTCTCCACAGTGCCATTCAGGTATCATGGGAGGTAATAGGAGATTCTCTCTCTGTCTCCACAGTGCCATTCAGGTATCATGGGAGGTAATAGGAGGTTCTCTCTCTGTCTCCACAGTGCCATTCAGGTATCATGGGAGGTAATAGGAGGTACTCTCTCTCTCTCCACAGTGCCATTCAGGTATCATGGGAGGTAATAGGAGGTTCTCTCTGTCTCCACAGTGCCATTCAGGTATCATGGGAGGTAATAGGAGGTTCTCTCTCTGTCTCCACAGTGCCATTCAGGTATCATGGGAGGTAATAGGAGGTTCTCTCTGTCTCCACAGTGCCATTCAGGTATCATGGTAATAGGAGGTTCTCTCTCTGTCTCCACAGTGCCATTCAGGTATCATGGGAGGTAATAGGAGGTTCTCTCTCTGTCTCCACAGTGCCATTCAGGTATCATGGTAATAGGAGGTTCTCTCTCTGTCTCCACAGTGCCATTCAGGTATCATGGGAGGTAATAGGAGGTTCTCTCTCTGTCTCCACAGTGCCATTCAGGTATCATGGGAGGTAATAGGAGGTTCTCTCTCTGTCTCCACAGTGCCATTCAGGTATCATGGTAATAGGAGGTTCTCTCTCTGTCTCCACAGTGCCATTCAGGTATCATGGGAGGTAATAGGAGGTTCTCTCTCTGTCTCCACAGTGCCATTCAGGTATCATGGGAGGTAATAGGAGGTTCTCTCTGTCTCCACAGTGCCATTCAGGTATCATGGTAATAGGAGGTTCTCTGTCTCCACAGTGCCATTCAGGTATCATGGGAGGTAATAGGAGGTTCTCTCTCTGTCTCCACAGTGCCATTCAGGTATCATGGTAATAGGAGGTTCTCTCTCTGTCTCCACAGTGCCATTCAGGTATCATGGGAGGTAATAGGAGGTTCTCTCTCTCTCTCTCCACAGTGCCATTCAGGTATCATGGGAGGTAATAGGAGGTTCTCTCTCTGTCTCCACAGTGCCATTCAGGTATCATGGTAATAGGAGGTTCTCTCTGTCTCCACAGTGCCATTCAGGTATCATGGAGGTAATAGGAGGTTCTCTCTCTGTCTCCACAGTGCCATTCAGGTATCATGGTAATAGGAGGTTCTCTCTCTGTCTCCACAGTGCCATTCAGGTATCATGGTAATAGGAGGTTCTCTCTCTGTCTCCACAGTGCCATTCAGGTATCATGGGAGGAGGACACTATGTGACCTATGCCAAAAACCCCAACAACAAATGGTACTGTTACAACGACAGCAGCTGTAAGGTAAGAACACACACACACACACACACACACCTCGACTAATAGACAATTAATCTAGCAAACCAGTTAGTAACTTTGAAGCCAAAACGAGCCATTTTTAAAGCGCGTGCTTGTTTGCCGTGTCCTCCCTAGGAAGTGCACTCGGAGGAGATGGACACGGACTCCGCCTACATCCTGTTCTATGAGCAGCAGGCGGTGGACTTCTCTCAGTTCCTGCCAAAGACTGACGGCAAGAAGATGGCCGACACCACTAGCATGGACGAGGACTTTGAGTCTGACTACAAGAAGTACTGTGTCCTTCAGTGATTTCACGATCACACAGTCTTCCACCGACCTAGCGGTCAACCGTCAACCGTCAGCATTATGCCTGGAACTCCTGGACAGACGGAAAGGGCACAGTGCTTCTTCAGCCGGTCTCAACTGGGCTCCCAGGAAGCACAAAATGGTGTCTTTTGGCCGAGTCATCACAAACTGAACCACTTGATTGCCGGAGCGGTTGTCATGTTTTCGGATACCGCAAGATACCCCCTTGTTGTTCTGTCAAGAGAACAACATTGAAGACCCATTTTTTTTTTTTTAAAGCACTAAGCTGTTGCACATTGAGCCTGAGGAAACTCTCCTGTGTGTGTGTGTGTGTGTGTGTGTGTGTGTGTGTGTGTGTGTGTGTGTGTGTGTGTGTGTGTGTGTGTGTGTGTGTGTGTGTGTGTGTGTGTGTGTGTGTGTGTGTGTGTGTTATATTGTCAGCACATGAGCTGATATTGCTTCCTTGTTGCGTATATTTGTCCCCTGCAGCCATCAAAACGTGTCCACATACCTACATAATGTCTGTCTCTATAACTCACTATAGTGAAACGGTAGAGATTATACTAATATTATTTTAGCGATTAAAAGGGGTTCTCCAAAGGTTTTATTTTCCTTCTTCAGTAATGATACTGTCATTTAAAAAAAGAAACCTCCTAATTCTACCTCACTGCATTTCATTGGCCAATTGGAACGGCCAAATATTTTTGACAGTATTAAAACCTCACCCACTTCCTCCTTTTGATGACCGCACACACACACACACACTTTGAAAAATAATAATCTCCCTTTATGAAGAAAGATTCCACCAAATTGAGGGGTTTGACCTTAATTTGACCCCTTGCCAAGCAACTTCCTAAAACAAAAAAGTGCAATTGCTGATCAATGTACCCACGACATCGAATGACTTTAGGGCGTTCACTGTAGTCATTTTAACTCACAAGCTTGAGTTTAAATCTTGGTTATGTTGTGACATAGAGGATGTTTCAAAGATAATATATATATATACATATATTTATTAATTAATATATACATATATTTTTATTGTTTTCTCTTTCTCCAATTATTTTCTAGAGTTATTTTTATCATTGCAATTATTTGTATGTACATTTTTGTTAATATAAGGGTTGTTCTCATCTCTGGTGTTTATCTACAGTGCGTTGTAGGAGCCACTCTGAGACTGTAAATGAATAGGGCCACATGACACCCTATTTCCCTAGTGCACTACTTTTGACCAGGGCCCAGGGTTCTGGTCAGAAATAGTGCACTACTGAAGACTACCTTCACAAAGTATTCATACCCCTTTGACTTATTCCACATGTTGTTGTTACAGCCTTTGTTTCTCCTCTCACCCATCTTATTGAAAATTAAATACAGAAATATCTCATTTACACAAGTATTCACACCCCTGAGTCAATACGTATTAGAATCACCTTGGCAGCGGTTACAGTTGAGTCTTTCTGGGTAAGTCTCGTGTCAAACTCATTCCACGGAGGGCCGAGTGTCTTGCGGGTTTTTGCTCCTCCTTTGTACTTAATTGATGAATTAAGGTCACTAATTAGTAAATAACTCCTCTCACCTGGTTGTCTAGGTTTTAATTGAAAGGAAAACCTAAAACACAAAGACATTCGACTCTCCGTTGAATGAGTTCCACACGCCTGCTCTAAAAGCTTTGCACACCTGGATTGTACAATATTCTTTTAAAATGTCTTCTAGCTCTGTCAAGATGGTTGTTGAGCATCGCTAGACAGCCATTTTCAAGTCTTGCCATAGATTTTCAAGACGATTGTCAAGTCAAAACAACTTAGTCCAGTCAGGAACATTCAATGTCATCTTGGTAAGCAA